>NC_084605.1:23712321-24004821 GCF_033807715.1 Cololabis saira | reverse complement strand
GCAGTTGGCCTCCCAGATAAGGTTCAACAGATAAGGTTCAACACCGGCTCCTACAACGTACAAAACACCTCCCTTTTCAGTATAAATATGACTGGATTGATGACCACAGTGTGCATTTCTCTCCTACCTGTTAGGAAGCTGAACTGTCTGCCAGCTCCCCTCCCAGTCTGGTCCCACTGTCCTTGGTCTAAGGCAACCTTAACACACACACACACACACACACACACACACACACACACACACACACACACACACACACACACACACACACACACACACACACACACACACACACACACACACACACACACACACACACACACACACTTTTAGCTCCAAGCAATTATTCTGTAAACCTAAAAGACCCAGAGAGCGTGGAATTCTTGCGTACGCAAAAAAAAAATTCAGATGTACAAAACTGTGCGTACGCCCAAATCCACGCAGGTTCCTTTGAACATCACAATCAGCGTGGCACATGCGGGAGCACGACACTCCGCCTTCAAATACATACATTTGAATATGATAATGAAGATAATTACCCATTAAAAACCGCTCATTTTAACAAGAAATTTGCAAAAACAGGTAAAACAAATTAAAAAAAAACATTGGCTGTGAGCTGGAGACAGTCCTGTCAAAAGTTGAGGCCTGGAAAAATAATTTATCGGGGGCATTTCTTCCGATTTAAGCTGCATTGCATTATGGGTATTGTTGTTCTTTGCTTTGTGTTGTGTTCCGTGAAGAGTTGTGGTTTTATTATGATTGTATGGGTTTGTGAATGTTTATGGGCAGCGTTAGTGCATCATTACACTCTGCTTTTCTTGATTGTATTTTAAGAACCAACACCAGAACTTAAGTTGGTGGATGAAAACAGCTCCTCGTTCGGCTTTATTGTCACGCGTATTATATACTGACGGATTAAGACCA
The DNA here is from genome assembly GCF_033807715.1 of Cololabis saira. Lineage (NCBI taxonomy): Eukaryota > Metazoa > Chordata > Actinopteri > Beloniformes > Belonidae > Cololabis > Cololabis saira. Next base: position 24,003,897 of record NC_084605.1, on the reverse strand, counting down.
ATGTACACGTTTATTGGGTCTTACACATTGTGGATGTCCGCGATCACCTCTCTCATAAGTATAACAAAGTGAACAATACTGTATATATTTATATTTAAAACATGAAGCATCATGATCTGATTCCTCTGCTGCAGAAATAAAGACAACTTGTGCCGATGGGATTATCGAGGTGCAAACGTGAGAAATAAAGAGCAAAGTCGCTGTAACTGTAACTGAGTGTTGCATCCGCAGGAGGAAAGACCGGTCTTAGTCCCGGACTCCATCACCGGAGAAACACTTTCTGGATCCTGCAGCACCTGCAGCCGACTCCATATCAGACTCTGAAAGTTGCCTAAACATTCAATAAAAACTTTATTCATCATTGCTGAGTCACATCAGTTCGTACCTACCAACCTTTCCGTGACATCTTAGTTTTATTTTAAAAGACAACTTTACAGAACCGGTTTTTCGCTGCAAAATGTATTTTAATGTATTTCTGTCCAGACACAGTTATGGGATGTTTTAGGATCTGGCTTTAATCTCCAGTACTTGTCCCATACGGCCGTCATTGACCGAGATTCGGACCTGTCAGCAGCTCCAGCTGAAAGCATCATGTTGGTCTGAACCGGAGCAGCTGGTCCAGTTCAGGGCAGAGATCCAGAAGGATCCTCTTGGTACCTGAACCAGCTGATGGTCCAGTCTTAGTCCTGGATCAGCAGATCGCTGTGATCTGATGCATCAGCAGATTCCTCTAACGGAGCCAAAGCTGCCACCAGGATTTGAGGGTTCCATCGTTGAGCTCCTGTCTTTATTTGTACCTGTATGTTCACATCATGTGGTTGATCGTGAGATTGTTGCAGCTCCACTCTTGTGTAACTTATCTGGTGATGTGGGGACTGTCGTGTCCTTCACGTGGTCGTGAACTTATTGTTGACGTCACGTTTCCTCATATTCTGCACTTCACTGCATCACCAGTGAGTGTCGCCAACGGACAAGATAAGTGATAGATAAGATAAGTGCGTACGCCAGCCCTGGTGTGTGCGTGAAAGACCGCAACTTTCTACGTTCAAGTCATTCTTTGTATATCCGACCGTGAGCGTAGAAAGTGGCGTTCAGTAAACTAAGAGTTAACCTTGAACTTACCGCTTGGTTATTTGGTTTAGTTTAAACGAGTACTTGAGTGTGGGTGAGTTGACCAAAGTATTGAAAGGAAATCAAGAGATCATTAAGTGTATTGGACGATACATTGGATATAAAGATCAGCTATTTCAAAAAGTACATTTATTAGTCTTTAATGCTACATATAAGAATCTAGGAGGCCCTTACCTAGTACCAAGGGTAAAGGTGGGATACATATGCATATGTACTTTTTACTGACATTAACTTTTCTTTCTCATAGTGATTCCCGTCTACTCTCTAATCTAAGCTCCTAACCGGTTGTAGCAGATAACTTTCCTCCCTCAACCTGGTTCTGCTGGAAGTGTCTCAGTTAAATCAGTTCTTTTTCCCCCTTTTGTGCAACACAACATATATGTTCAGGACTAGGGATTGATAGTTGAAGTTGTTGGTTTCTTTAGCTGGGTCCCTTTTTTATGAATACGTTTTCTTTGAACAAATACAAGTATATTAAATTGGACTGGATTGGCTTGTACTGCACTTATTTACTTCCTCATGAATCACCTTCAGATTACTTTTGGCCCTAGTACAAGTACATTCAATTAAATTTGACAATATCTACATTAAACAATCACCATCTGGACATTTGACTTCCTGACTTAAAAACAGGTAATGGGCACCTTTTGTACACCTTTTTATAGATGTGTTTTTACAAGTTTGAAAACAAAGCAGGCTTGCAAAATTTCCAAATTATTCTACAGCGGTTCTTTAAATTATGCACACTCATGGCGAGTTATGTAGACCAAGTCAAGATGATTGCCATGTTTCTGGGCCTTCTGGGAACTTCTGCAACCAACTTATGTAACCCTCAAATGAGGCACCACCACTAAAAGCACACTTTTATTGCAACAAGAGTACAACAACTAAGAGTTTAAATAGTTATTGTCAAACAGCCATGCACACTCAGTCTCACAGGGAATTTACAATCACAAATAAACATATGATACAGGTATTCGGTTGTGAGAGGTGAGCTGGTGTATCTGAAAAGCATCCAAGTACGGCAGTAAAATAAGCAAACGCTATAAAGCAAGGCCTTGCTGACATTCGAAGAGGGAATCTTTTTGCAGTGTAGTAACAATGCTGACTACACTAACATGCTGGATCCATCCATCATCCATATTCCGGGTCGTGGAGGAGTGTCTGCTGGATCTAAAGGTGGGGCTACTTTGGACAGGTCACTAGTCCATCACAGGCTATGAATCATCAGCTGGTTGTACCTAATATATTGTAATGATTGCGAAACTTAAACCAAACCAAAAGTGTTGCAAGATAAAATAAGAGCTGAGGCAACAGCGAGGGGTATGAAAATGTGAGTAATATTTGAAAAATGACATCTAACAGTTGCCAATACAAACTGAACACCAAACCTTCAAAAAAAAGGACCTTTTAGTGTGTGCACCTCCATCAATAAAACAGTCTTCAGCTGTTGAGCCACCCTGCATTTTATCACAGTGATACGGAGCATTTATTGAGGTATCGTGTCAAAGATCAGTGAACACACACAAACGCATACAAGTCACTGAGCGTAGAGTTCACTGGGGTGATCACTCAGTCATTGTAGTCCGTCCAAGACAAACGGGACAGTCTGGGGGTCCTCAGTGTAGACGTCATGTAGCAGTCTTGTTATTTTAACGTCTACTTCACTTGAGTTTATGGCTTCGCCTCTGTAGCTCCACTTATTCTACCACAGTGTAGCTGCCAATTTTATGACATGCAATTGTTGCAGCTTCTGTAATTCGTCCTTTAAATGCAGCTTGAAGCTGGGGGTTTTTCGCTGCTACATTAGCGGGGGTTTCTTTGCCTGGGTTTGAAACATTTTTCATCCAGTATTAGTGGTCAGACAGCCTCATGCAAATGAGTACGGATGTGCTGCCTTTACTTGAAACAAATCATTTTAAACAAATAGGGTTCACTTTTTGAAGCTACAGAAATCGATATTTTCATTTAAAAAGTGTTTTTCCAGTACTTGAGAGCATATACAATTGCAAGGAGAAGTGTGGGGCCGTTTCTATATAAGTAGCAAGTTTTCTGTATCAAGTTTTTCTTTAAAAAGTGAGCAGATCTTAATCAAAGTTTTCTAAGGAGCTCGCCAACTGAAACCGTAGACTAATTACTTCAGTTTAAGTCAGTAGTTTGCACTCCTGGACTCCCATTATTGAACTGAGTTAGGAACTTTGGTTTAGAATTGCTTTTATCGATTAAAAAACAGTCAAGCAGTTTAGATTTGCTGCTCATAAGAAGCATTCGCTGATGTGAGCCATGCATCACTAAAAGATCTTTGAACACTTCAAGAGGAGCTGATCTTAATAATGCTGGAAAGGGATACAAAGTCATCTCAAAGTGTTTAGACATCCATCAGTCCGCTACTACTACTCTTAGTGATGACTCCAAACACAACGCAGAATCCTCAGTGAGATAAAAGTGGGCCAACGGGGAAGACTGAAAAGGTGTGAAGACATTACTAGAAAGGGCAAACTATTCTCTTTGTGAGTTTACTGTATCCAAGTCATTGAATGGGTGGATGTCTGTGGCAGAACACCACAGAGGAAGCCAATGCTCTCTACAAAAAAAGAAGAAAACACTGCTGTGCACCTCAAGCTTTGCAAAGAACACCTTGGGAATCCGCAGCGCTACTGGGAACATATTTTATGGACTGTTGAAAATAAAGCAAGTTGTGTGGGAAGAATGCTAAAGAATACTCAGGACCATGTGTGGTGCTGAAAGGTCACAAGCATCCAAACGCCATCCCAATAGTGAAGAAGGGTGGAGGCAGCGCCATCATCATCATCATCATCATCATCATCATCATCATCATCATCATCGAAGGCAAAAACTACTTCAGTCCTTCAGTGTGGCCGTCCATCAGTTGAAGCTTCGTAGAGGTTTGGCGTTACAAAAGGAGGATGCAAACATTGCTGAGATGTAGCCTATGTAAGTAACAGTTTGTAGCGTTAGCTTCTACAATGATTCAAAAAAGTGACAGTTTAGTGTGTGGTAAGGGGGGAACATAATGGATACTCTTTTCCATACTGTAATGGAGAGGAATTGGTGTCTAAATTGTTTTTATCGTCGTACCAAACTGTATGAATAGAGATTTGAACACATCTGGATGGAGATCCCTGATAGGCTGCTCTTTCTATGTGGTGTTTTGATAAAACTGTTTCATTGAAACCTGAAGAAGTTGTGTCCACTTGTGAAGAAAAGCCTCCTCCAGGAATATTTTTAATGAATGTTGAATCCACAAAGAATCCTTTTGAACTTTTAATCTTAAGAGTTTAAGAGTTGTTATATATACCAAATTGTAAGCACAGATTTAGAATATCTTTAGAAGTGAAATGCACAAAACATATTTAAAAGTTTTATTTTGAAAAACTTTTAACACAAAAGCAAAAAACAAAGAGGGTTCGGGGGAGTGATGTCAGCTTATAACATCCTAAATCAAGTTCTGTCTACAGAGACCAAAGTTGATGTTAAAAAGAAAAGAAATTCAGCACCGTTTTTCTTGGATCATGTTCTACAGAACAAGGACACTATCGCAGAGCTATTTGGAGTAAAATGGACCTGTTATGCAACAGATCACCGACCGGATCCACGAGGAAACTAAAACCGTTCCACCAGTAAGATGGTGGAGGTTGTATCCTAATGTGGGGCCACTTTACTGCCTGCAGGTTTGACAGAAAGATCTTGGGCTTTTCAGCAGGAGGACAACCTTGGGTTCAGATCCAACTTTTTTGTATTATTAATTAGTTATGGACCTTGTTGTCATTTGAGAATCGTTGGAGAGAACTTTATGAAGATGGAAAATGATTCAATTTAAATCAGGTCCTTGAATGCAACCAAACTCTCTGATTGGTCACTGTGATGTTTAACCTGCTTTTCTTTGTTCAATACACAAAAATGCTACATAAACAAAAAAAGCCTAAATCGAGAAAATAAATGCCTTACAAAAATTTTACTTTCTACATTGATTTTTAACTGAATTTTTTATTTCTATTTTTGGAAATGCATTTTAAAACAGATTTTCAAATTATATAAATTAATTAATCAATGATTAACTACATCATTCCTTTTTATAAATCTTCATTAAAACATCAAATGAGATAATACTTTTAAATCTAGAATATTTATTTAGGGATCTACTTATTAATTTGCAACCCAGTTGAATAATCTGTATTTCTATTTCCTAATCAACTACTGATTAACAAAGTGCTGTATTATCATTCCAGCCAAAACCCCGACCCTTAAAATAGTTTTTCAGTGTTTAGCAGTAAAAGATTAGCATTGCTCATTTGTATTTAATACTAAGGACATTTCAATTTCTGTGATTTAATAACAAACTTGTCTCCTGCAGCTGCAGACAGCAATAAAAGAAAGGGGGGAAAAAAATAATGATCAGAAGCAGTTATTTTTGTTCCTGTAATCGGAGAAAAGAGTGGAAAAGTGTGTATGTATTTGAATCTGGAGGATTCATTCTCCCTAAAAAAAAACAGCATTTGATTTATGACTAAAAGTTCAAAGTGTGAGGAATTATCCAAACGATATCCCATTGCTCTTCTGGTTTTGACTTCGCAGCTCGGCTTGAAGTTTGTAGGGCCTGCTCACCGCTTATTTTACATTTGTTAAAGGGCAAAAACCACCAAGAAAAATAGAAATATACTTCACGTTTCTCAGATTCACTTTTAAAAACGTGCATCTCCATGAGCCCATGAGAATTCATGTGCATGTTGTATGATGTGACATCTGTTGCAACTAGGATCAAACTGAGAATAGTCTGAAAAGAGTGCTTAAGTGGGAAGTGCTGAGAAAATTGTTTTATTCCCATTCATCACGAGAAAATTAGCGGCGGGCAACACGACCTACGCAATGATGACCCGCCTTACGTCAAGACAGGATCGCCCTCAGGTCCAATCTGATTTTGAACGAATCGTTCTCATTTGTCATACCTCTTATATGTGGGGAACCCCCGGACGGTGTGTTTGAACATTCTGCTCCAGAATTTCTCTACAGCTTCATCTTGCAGATTGGAGTCTTGTTGCAGCCGCTGGGAGAGAGAACTTGGACCGTTTAGGCACTTTTCTTCAAAACTATTTACAGTGAGTCTAATGGTCCAATCTGGCTTTTTCACCCCCTCCAGAGAAGAGATAAATACCTGTATCAGAATAAAGTATAGAGATGATATAGAAGACATGGATTTGACTCTGGAAATGTTGCAGCTTAGTGTTGAAAGGAGTGACAGGTATGACATGTTTCTGAGGGAGGTGGTGGAAAAGGGATGAATAATTAATGAGCCTATGAAGCGTTAAGGCTGGCAGCCACGGGAGCTCATTAGTCTTCATTTAGGGGGTAATGCCAGATGAAGGTGCACACTGAGGTCTCAACCTCCACAGTTATCGTTTTTTGTGGGATAAACAGAAAAAGAAGTTGCTGTGAGTTACTACGGATGACAAAGATCCTTTTAAAAACTTTTTGGGTGTTTTGTAAACTGCTCAACCGGCAATGAATCACTACAACATTGACGTTTTTTTTGTTTTGGGCGCAGTTTTGACTTGAGGTCATAAAACCAGAGTCTATCAGTAGTACATTTAAAAGCTATGCAACAATTAACGTCTCCTAACATTCAGACAGGTTTAGGAAAGGCCTTTGGTGCACAAAGGCAACTTAAATTGCTTAACATGGGCATTAAGAAGAAAGGAACTGATAAAATTGAAATCACTTAAATTAATAAAAATGGTATGATAATATCTTGCCTGTAATGAGCTGGGATAGGCTCCAGCAGACCCCCGTGAGCCTGCAAAGGAACAAACATTGACCGTTTCATTTTATCTATTTGTTGAGGACAGTGCATATTAGTGAACACTTGGTACAAATCTGTGATGATACACTGGATTAAGCTAAAAGCTAATTTCCATCTGTACTCGTCCAACAACAACAAACAAAAAACAGAACCAACAATCAAAAAGCAAAAAAAAAATATGCACATATGAACAAAAGTAAATCATTTGACCAACCATAATCACAAAGTCTCAACCACCTTCCACCTTTATTTATATAATTACTCAAAAGATTAACATTTCTTAAATGAAGCATAAACATGCTACAAGCCACAACGAGTCAATACACTACTAATTAAAAATATCATTTTTGTCATTGGTAAAACCCGCTCCTCCTCAAATGCAGATGAGCCAATGGCTGTTGAGTGCCACAGGGCCTGGAGCTCGGACATCTGTAGCTTTCAGCACCACGGAAAAAACACCAGAAGTTTTATGGAGTTTATGCTACAAAAAAATGTAAATGATGTGTCTGGAGGTATTTCTAATCCCAATTCTAGGTATTCTGAGAGGATGGGCAATGGAGTTTTATTTTATTTAACTTCCTAAAGAAGTCAAAAAGCAGAATGTTTGATAGCACTTATCTTTTTCAAGATGTGAAAAGAAATGGCTACAGTTTCCAGTCGTTAATTTTTGTCCTCTGTGGGGGACATGAGTCCCCCAAAAACCTTGACATCAATGTATGGCTCAACAGTTCTTTGAAGATAAACATGTATTCTCAAACGTTAATTTTTCTGAGTCTCAGGGGGATGTCGGAGCCCATAAGTTCTTGAGAAATAATGTAGAAAGGGTCTCATTGCTAATGAGCCATGGTCATCAGCAAAAGAAAGAATGCAAAAAGCCCTAAGAGGCACTTGTCATTTCATTGCGCAAATTACATCACTTGGTAAGAACCAGACCTACAGGGGTCTAAATAAAAACTATTTGGCTCCATCTAAACATTTATTCCCCAACAGGATAATCTTTTATGAAATTATAATGGCTGTTTTAGTAAAATATGTTATTTCATCTAACCTCATCTGCAGCACTGAAACGGATAGCAGTGACCTGGAGCAGCCGATGCAGATGCTCTGATCTCATATATGTGTAACTACACACAGAAATTCAGCCTGCAGTGACTTATCCCAATGAGTCGTGACCAATGTGTATGCATCACGGTTTATCAGTGTCACCTCGCGAAATGAGGTGCGAATGTGCTCGTTCCTAAACATTTTGTCCTGTGTAAACCATTTGTGCCCAAGAGATGTCGTGAAATTTGTACGTTAGCTTCAGTTACAGACTTTTGAAACCTGATTGCCACAGCGATCTATCAGAGCTTTGATTAGCTTTACATTCGTCAATGTTCTAAACATTTTTCAAGCAAGCATGTTGATTTGAATAACGCGGCACGCCATTGTGTGATGCTGTTGAAAAGCTCTAATAACTCCTTTAGAATTTGCCATATAGCCATTTGGATTGAATTTTCTTTTTCTGCTGCAAGAAAAGAAAACAATTTATATTAGTACTTTAACATGCTAGATTATATAAAATATACCCCTCATCTGCCATTAATATTTATCCCCATTTGTCTGTCTTCTTTAAGGCTGATGAGTTAGACAGAGAGCTGATATATATACATGCACATAATGAGTGTTATGGGCCTAGAGTGTGTAATCTGTTTCTGGCGGCCGTCTTGCAGGGGAGTGGAGAGATAATGCCTTTTCCATCCCAAAAGTGCTCATGAATACCTTTCCTTCTCATCGGAAATAAATCTTTATGTCCACAGTCACACAGGTAGACACTTCTGTATAGAGGACACTCTGCACACAAAGAGGACAAGGATGGAATGCAATGACGCTCCATTTTTATTGAGGATACTGTCTATTAGCAGGGATTTATGGAATCTGGCACAGCATGAACATTTCCGCTAAGGCTCAATTATTGGTCCTTTATGTTTATATACTGTCTTTTCTATTTCTGATAAGTAAGCTTCTTTTCTTCCTTCTATCGTACGTTTCAGCAGCCAAGGATAAGATAACAAATACTTTTACTGGACATCTGCCCCCAATTAATGTCCTCAAGTAGAGTTCAAGTGTTTGGGCTTTTTGTGTATTAGAGGGAATAAAACATAGATGGAGGCGGAGCTGCTCTGGTAAAAAGAGACAGCTGAGCCAAAATGGTGATACTCCAGAATTACTGTTAAAATTACCTTCCAACTTGTGATTTGTGAGGTGTGAGTGGTGACGTAAAGAACAAATACGTGAATTCAAGTTGCTGAAATGAACGTGTGGCAGGTTAACCCTGACAGGCAGGCCCCACCCGGGATGGAAACGGCAGTGCGGTGCGGTGCCAGCCGCTGCTGATCGCAGCAGTTCCAGTCAATGATCGTGAACCCAACAGAGGCACTGCGGAGCGGTTTGCAAGCGAGTTCTTTGCGACTGAGCCATGTCAGTTTACACACAGAAGATCGACTGGGAAGTCAGATATGAGAAGAACATCAAGAATCAAGTTCATTTCTGCCACTGATTCTTCTTAAATGTATTTTAGCAGGAAAAACAAAACAAGACATGGCCATGCATGTCTTTAAATGAGCAAACTACTTGCCAAATCTCCCCAGATCTAAAAACCTTCAGGTAAACTTTTAATCTTACAAAACCAGCCGAGCTTGTCAGCGTTTCAGCTCCGTGCTTCTGAAACTCCCCCATTGGGACCTGAGGACGGCGCAAAACTGAAGCACTGCTGCACCTCCCCTCCTGGTGGGACCTGCAGGTTAGGGACGGGATAAGGAGATCAGTCCCCTGGAGGGGGCCAGAGTAGAGTCTTTGTTCCTTCTAACAGAAACCAGCTGAGGTTGGACAACCTGCCAGAATGCCTTCTTTTTGCCTTCAAGGGAAGGTGCTTTAGGTTGTGTTCACATTACAGCCTAAACCAGATTTTGAGAAATATTTGATCAGTTTCTGAGCTTCCTGACTGACTGTTTACATTACATAAGTGATCAAATCCTGATGGTTTCTATGGTAGCCAGCTCATATAAGATGGATGTAAACTAAATTTGAGTGTGGCAAAATGGCTCTGTTAATGTGACAGTTATGTGAAGGCGTGGTGCAAGTGCCAGGAAAGTCCTAGAGATGAGGGAGGTTACTCTGTACACCTTTTTATTTCAGCACCCATCCATGGACTGCTGTCATTTTTATGATGACTATCCACTTTGTCAAAACCATGGGTAAAAACAAGGAAAACAGTTGATTTCATACCCTAAACACACGGCCATCACTCTGGTACACATACCTGTAGCTACTGTTTGTACTGCACTGTGAATGAGAAAAAAAATGATGCAACACCGTGGAAGCTTGTTCAGGCAGACATTTTGGTCAGCGTTTCACCCCTCTGCTTGGTTCCAATTACTGCATCTACTTCATTTAAGGTGCAAGAGGCACATGTCTCTCACATGACTTCTGATGTCTAACTTGCTCACCTCCAGTCTTTAAAATCCAACCGCCTCCACATTTTCACCTTTAAGCTCTGACTTTACAGAGGGGTGTCATCAGATGCAAAATCCACTTTTATTTTGTTTTGTTTGTGGTGTGTGTACACACCCAACCTATAGTGACAAAACACCACTTAAAAAAAAAAAATTGCTATCTGAAAATCTTTCTGAAATCAGGTTGTTCTGAGATTCCTGTCAAAATGATGTAGTTCTGCCCAAGCCCCTCCCGTGAGAGTTGATTGACAAGGCCGTCTTACCTTAGACCCGCCCTCAGTGAGCCATCAACACAGTCCGACCATTGTTTCGACATCGGTCTCCAGAGCAGAATGTCTCACAAGCAATTGAGGTGTTCTGTTCCTGGATATCACGATGAACACAACAGTCACGACATCAGTCATTTACTTCCGACATCTGAGCCACTGACAATGCGGGGTGGTACGTCTTTTTTCCTTGCAACCACTTTCCAGAGAACGGCCCACACAAAAAAATTGCCAAATGCAGAAAAATACATATACTAATACGTATATTGGTGATCATACATTTTATAAACCGGCATATAGTTTGAAATCTGCACTTTCGAGACAAGTTGTAATGGAAACTCAGGGAGGCTGTGTCTCGCTGTTACTTCATGTAAATCGCTCATATGACTTGGACATTTTGGAATGATTGGTTAACTTAATTTCATCCGTGGACGCCAGAGGGTTAATATCTATGTCAGTATATGAAAAGATTGATTAATAAAGTGAAATTAAGTTAACCAATCATTCCAAAATGTCCGATGCAAGCCCTAATTGCCAAATTTCTTCGGTGGCCTCATCTCGTTTCGAGTCCGACTCCAGTTCAAATTGATATGGTTGCACAGATGTGTCTTCAGACTATCCCGCTGCTATACTTTCCATAAAATAAATTCCCAAAGGTTGTCAAAGCAATACCCCAGAAGAGGGGGGCAGAGCAGAGCTCATTAACATTTAAAGGCAAAGGCACCAAAATAGGTTGATTTATGAGGAGCTGATTTTGACAAGGTAAAGAATTTTCTTTTGTTGTAGTTGTTTTTTTTTTAATCAAAGTATATTAATAACTTTTCATTAAGACCCTAAAGAATTATATGAGCTCATGCTAAATGGGCATCCGATGACCCCTTTAAGTTATGTTCATCACCTTTATTACCACAATCCCTGATGAATGGGGATTGATTAGTCCTGAGACGAGACACCAAAAAGCATCTATTTTATCATGAAGAGAGCATTTGAAGTCTTTAGGTCATGACTGACTGAGATGCATGTGTGAAAATCCGATTATTATCGCATTTTGAAGCGCATGGAAAAATTCTGTTCCAATACGGTGTTTTGGCTGTTCAGATTAACAACAAATCTGGCTAGATTCCATTTGGATATTCAAATAAGTGGATTTGTGTTGTCTGTCTGGACATAGCCTGACACATGTCCAACTGAAAGGAGGCATCAGGGAAGACCCAGGGCTCCCTGAAGAAGTTATGTTCTCAGTTGGCCTGGTCCAGCAGCATACGTTGTAGAAAATGCTTGATGATGTCCCTTTTCTCTTTTTTTGAATTCAACTTAAAGATAAATTGTTAGATAATGAGGCTGCCGCAGTGTGAGGTTTAAAATGGGGTCAGTTTTGATAAGGAAAAAACTATCCCAGTACAAATTGTGCCCACTTTAGACAACTGCCTCCTTCGTAGATGGCCATCAATCCATTCATCCATTTTCTACCACTTATCCGTTACCGGGTCACGGGGGCAGCAATCTTAGCAGAAATGCCTCCAGCTCTTCCGAGGGGAATCCGAGACGTTTCCCAGACCAGCCGAGAGACATAGTCTCTTCAGCGTGTCCTGGGTCTTCCCCGGGGTCTCCTCCCGGTAGGACACGCCTGGAACACCTCCCTAGGGAGGCGTCCGGGAGGCATCCGATAGAGATGACCAAGCCACGTAGATGTGTCCAGCTCAATTGTAGATTTCTCATCGCATGCGTCTTATATTCAAATACATTATCAGTTTGGAGTTGAATGTGCATTCACATTTTAGTACATCACCAATTAGTTTCCACACTACTTGCAAAAGGATCCTCTCTTTGTTTGGCATTAAAGCACAGCAGAGCTGCAGTTCTTCATCTGGCCTGCGGGGGGGAGTAAAGGACCATGTGGAAGTCAGGCTCACCATCGGCAGCAGGAGTTGTGTGCCTCAGCACGTCTATTGCAGGAAGGAGATAATTGGAGGCAATAAATAAAAAAGCATTGACACCATGTGCTCTCCATTTCCCTCCTGCTGAAGCTTGTGCAACAGGTATGTTGGTTCATCATGCCGTAGGAACACATGGCCCACGAGGGAAGGGAACTCAACTTTCCAGAAAGTTGCTGTTACTTTCTTCTCTCAACGTTTTAACATTCACAAATCAGGAAAATCACAGCCTGCACATCATTTACCCCACTTAGCCTTATGGAGCTAACATGTTCTGAAAGTAAGATGACACGAGTGTCAGCCAGCAGCTCCTGCATAAGATCAACTAGCCCACTCACCACAAAACAGTCGCACACACAAGCCCATGTGGGCCATCTGAGTGGGAAGCATGTTTTGAGATAATCATGCTCTGAAGAGAAAGTCAGGCAGAGCTACCATATGTTCACATACTAAATAGATTGTTAAAACAATTATATACATATATATGTAGTTTTTACAAAGTGAAAACTTCATTAAAAGAGAAAAAAGTTGTGAGCTGCTCACTATGTGTAAACACAGATGTGTGTAATTAAAAAAAAAGCCTAAATGTCATGACGTCTAATAGATGGAGGAAAAAAGGAGTAAAGAATCCCTTTCTTCACATCTGTAATGTATGATCTTTTAGCATGTTGGTATGCTGGACTCATCAACGTAGCACATCCACTGACTCAATAAAGTCAAGATTCCCAGTTACAGTTTTGATTGTGATAAAAGATTTCTAGAAAAGCCATTATCGTGCCAATAGTAATAGTTGATGTGATGTGCGCAAATGAGACACAGCTGCACCTGGGTTCTCCACCAGCTCTTTATGTAATGTTGGAGTGATGATGTTTGGATGCTACTTGGCATTAATTTGTGCCAATAAATTAGTCTAGTAACTCAGAGGATGTCAGATCCAGCGCTGGAGGCACAACAGCTCAAACTGAGACATGAACACGGACCTTGTAGGTTTACAGTGGTTCAGATTAGATAGATAGATTCTTTTTTTCAACTTTAGTTCCTTTGTTAAAGCCACTCTATGTACCAATAGTACGTCTGACCTCATGGGGGCAGCATATCACAAGAAAGTTAATGTGTTCTTCTGGGATAAGGCACATAAAAGCACCTCTTGTGGGACGGAAGGGTATTTACAAGATATGTTGGACTGTTTCCACTCAACCACAGGATTGTCAGCGGGTCTTTTGTCAACATAGCAGATCTGTATGTCCCCGAAGTGGTCAGAACTTGGCATGGGGCAATATAAACACGTAGTGATAGTAATGGATAATTATTTTTTTCTAAAATAGTTAATTACAGTATGATCTCATATAAAAGCAGTAGCCACAAAGTGTTTGAAGAGGAATTGTGTTTAAAAATAAATGCTTTTTAGAGAAATTGGAACATATTTGCACACTTTTTTCTTCCACAGTGCAAAACTTTATTACATTTCTCAAGAAGATTGCAGCACTTTCACAGTAAAAACTACAAAGGCGCATTAGAAAACACTCCATCAAGAACCGTCACTCACCAATAATTGATGTTACCACAGGGGCAAGGGATTACTTTGTTAAACCTTTTTTCAAGCACCATAACCTAAAGCTACAACCATAAATGCTACTTTAATCTTTACTGTGCAAAACAGAAGTGTTGTGTTGACTCTCTGAACTCGGAGGCATCTGTCAGGAGTCGCACATTAGAAATGCCTTTGGAGTTATTTCAGCCAAACATCTCAAGCCGTGCAGCAACATTGGTGTGGCAGGTTGGAGAGATGGATGGAACACGCACCTGTGTCCCATCCGCCTGAGTGGCTGATTCTCTCCACCTGCCTGCCTTATAAGGCGGAGCTGGACAGCAGCGAGGGGTCGGAGGAGCTGCTGTCTGGGTGATGCTTGTGCACATGTGGGTGTTGTGAGAAAAAGCGGAAATAAAAAAGGGTTTGCACGATTCCTGTGTCTCTCCGTCCTTCGGTCGGGCCCCCCGTGGCACGCACCCTGCCACATCTGGCGCCCAACGTGGGGCTTCGAAGGGCGGAGGAGGGGACGCATGGAGCGGGCCCTGGACGCGCTCGCCCAGGCCATGGCGGGCATGACGGCCATGTTCCGGGACCAGGGCGAGCGGCAGCTGGCCGCGATGGAGGCGCTCGTGGCCGCGGGGAGACCCACCCCTGCGCCAGCAGCGCGGGAGGAGCTGGCGGCGACGGCTCCCGAGACGGCGGGACCGACGGAGCGACCCATCCCTGCACCCCGTCTAAGGTTCGCCGCGGCAGCGCTGTTAGCGCCGCAGCTTTGGGGCCGCGAGGCAAAAGCTGCGGGCCGCCAGGCGACGGCTCCTGGGATGGAGTCAGCGGCGGAGACGGAGGCGGAGGTGGCTGGGGAGGAGGCTGCGGAGGCGCAGCCTCCAGCGACGGCGGGTCCCGCGAAGACGGGGGCGGACCAGCAGCCCGCGCAGGGCTGCGTCGCGGAGGAGGAGGAGGCGGTCCCGGAGGCGGACTGGCAGCTGGCGCGGGTCCGCCTCACGAAGGAGGACGTGGTCCGGGACGCACCAGCTCCAGAGCGGGGCTGCGCCGTGAGGGACGCGGTCCTGGACGCACCGGGTGGCCCGAGGCCACCATGGGCCCGGCCCCGAGAGCGTCTTCCCCGGCGAGCGGGCCGACGCCGGGGGCGACCCCCGCGACCGTGCCGCAGGTCAGGCCGACGCCGGGGACGACCCCCCGACCAGGAAGCCCGGAGGGTTCCTCTCCCGCTCCGAGGGGGCGGGGGGGGGAGTAGGCTCGGCCGGACGGACCCCGGCTCGAAGTTGGCGTTGGGGGTGTGTGGCAGGTTGGAGAGATGGATGGAACACGCACCTGTGTCCCATCCGCCTGAGTGGCTGATTCTCTCCACCTGCCTGCCTTATAAGGCGGAGCTGGACAGCAGCGAGGGGTCGGAGGAGCTGCTGTCTGGGTGATGCTTGTGCACATGTGGGTGTTGTGAGAAAAAGCGGAAATAAAAAAGGGTTTGCACGATTCCTGTGTCTCTCCGTCCTTCGGTCGGGCCCCCCGTGGCACGCACCCTGCCACAATTGGCTTTCACTGCTTTGTATAGTTTATTCCAATAAATCTATCTTGTACATAAGTCTATTTACAGAGTAAGAAATACTCAACTCTCACATGTATGTGCATGAGAGATTATGTTTATCATTATTGATTAACCTGGCACTTAGACATTTTTTGGGGAAGAAATGGACAACATGGAAGAGACCAAAGACAAAAAGACTAGCAACAAGTCAGATGGCCGGGCTCTGTAATGGTACGAGGCTGAAACAGTATTCTTGGTAAAGGTAATTTACACATCAGTCATGGAGGCAGTAATTGCATAGAGGTACTTTGAGATTTTAGAAGGTGACACCCTCCAAGAGATGTCTTTGTATTTTTAAACAAGACAATGCAAACCCACATTCAGAATACATTATACAGGAAAAGGAGACTGGCCCACCTACGGCCTTGGCTTGTCCTTGGTACATAAGGCACAAAGAAGTGTTGCTTAGAAAGAATGGTACAAAATAACAACTGAAAAACACAATCCCGTCATATCAACAATGAAAGACTGATCAGAATGTTGTGAGAGGTTTCACAACATGGCAACATCGCAAAGTGCTAAAACCTTTGCAATGCTATCTTTTTTTAGAACATGTCGCAGGCCTGAAAATGCCCAAACTGATGCATATTAACCGAAGAAATTAGGTTTAAGATCTGTTAGGTTCATACACTTAACATTTGTATCATCAAACTTTCTGGAGACAAAAAGAAGACACGGACACAGTTAAGTATCTTTTGACAGAGAGCAGTCGGGACCTGTAAAATCTCCAACAGTCTCTAAATTCGTCTCTCTGCTTCCTTGGCTTTTATTCACTCTGGGTGTACCCTAGATCAGTATTTCCCAACCCTGGTCCTCGAGGCCCACTGTCCTGCATGTTTTAGATGTTTCCCTACTTCAGCACACCGTGATACAAGTGGCTGTGTCATCAACAGAATTGTGCAGGCCTTGATGACAAGCTAATTAGGACCATTAATTAGAATCAGGTGTGATGATGAAGGGAAACATCCAAAACATGCAAGACAGTGGGCCTCGAGGACCAGGGTTGGGAAACACTGCCCTAGATTGCATAGCTGACTGCGCCCCTAAAGGGAGGCGAAAGGGGAGTGGTCGCAGTCAGTGGAAAGGTATTGATTTGTTCTTGTTCTCGTTTGTTTAGCAACAAGACGTTTCCTCTTCTCTGCAGATTTCTGCTTTATGCTGATAATCAGGAAACTTCTTGTGCAGCACTTTTTAATCACTTAACACAGCATTGTTTTATCAGTGTGTCACAGGCGTAAGCAAATTATCATATGTTCTGTTAATAGCGAGCATGATAACTTACTACAATAATTCCAACAGTTCATAGCGTCTGAAGAGAAATAGAAAAAAAGTGAATTTAAGACTTTGTTCATTATTTTATCTTCCATATCCACCCAACTTTTCTGATTCGGTATGGTCCTTGTAGAATGGATTCCTATAATATTCACATTTTAAGTTAAGTTAACTTTTTATCCACTGCCATTACACTCATCATGACTATGTGATGAATAAATATTTGCAAATATTAATATTTTGATATGGTATACAAGTTAAATATAAAGAACCTGCCAAATAAGAGCATGTCTCTCTCTGTGAGGGCTTTGCAATTCTCCATCTCCATCTCCATCTTTTCTCTCCCGTCTGTCTCTCCAACACCCACTGTTGGGATTTTTTTTCTCGTCAGTTACTGTACATCATCTCAAGCATTATCAGTAACCAGCACTTGCTGCTTGTTAATGATGTCATCATTTGATCCCAGAGGGGACGTTAAGGTTAGCCAAGAAATGATAAAAGGCCTTTAGTTAAACACCAAAATCATGTTGTGAACCCCCAAATTGGCAATACAAATAAGATTACTGAGCTTTTTGGAGGAAGCCAGTCTACTGAGACTTGGCGGGTCGTATCGAGTGCTGTTCCAAGAGTCTGGCTTTCTGTGGGTGGGAAGAGGAACAGGGGCACAAGCTGGGAAGCTAAAAGTACAATACATTCAGTGGAGAAAAACAAAAAAGATAAAGCATGGCACTCGCCAAAACAAAAATTAGCTAAAGATTGTCATTTTTCTCAGCCATTGTTAAAGTAACTGCTTAAAAAAACAGGGAAAAAAGTGGACCACACACAGTAAAGTGAGAACAAGAGTAAAATTAATGTTTGGCCAGAGAGTAGTTGTTATAGTCGCTTGCTCTTAAACCAGAAGATCACCTGACTGATTCCTCTCTCACGTGCCACATTTTTTTCAGCAGGACATTGAACCCCACTTGCATGCATTGTAAGCAACCAGCCACTAAACGGTCTCGAGATGCCCTGATACCATTTTGTCCTTTCTGATACGGATTCTGTTACCTGGGCTTTTAGTGTCAGCTCTGATACCAGTCAAATGTCACACCAAAGGTCCCAGTGTCCGTTGAAAAGCAGATTGCCAGCATTTCTAGCTTACATGACGTATGTCCAGTCAGTCTCATACAGTTTAGAGTGCAGTTTCAGACATGTATTTTCTGAGCTGTCCAACTGTACTGTGACCTTTAATTAAGAGGTAAATCCAACAGACTGCCTGTCTCTTATTTTCTAAAAAGCAAACTTGTCTCTTTCACGTGATGGTTCTTTGAATACTTCATTCATGGCAGCAACAGGTTTGCATAATGAGCATTCCAGCAGGGAATGACACCATATTGCCAACATAATGCAAATGCTAAATAGCTAGGCCAATCCAACAATCAGTGAATACTTCTGATGTTGTTAGTGGATTGGAAAAACTTTAAGGGGTCACAAGCCAGTGTTCTCAAAGTGCTGGTCCCTATCCCAGATAGATGGTGAAGTTCACATCAAGAAGGGTATCTCGCATAAAGCTTTTGGGTAATAAAATGATTCTGCTGTGAGAACTTCTTTTGTCACATCGTATACTTTGGCTTCTTGGTTTGCCAAGTCTCTGCTACATTGGAGCTCATTGAAGAACAAAGTTTGCTCACTAAATATAGCGTGGAAGCGTATTACTGGTCTTGTATTTGAGTAGCCAGCAAACAGGGGAACCCCAACTGGGCTAATAACTACTGTTGATCGTCTGTTTGCCTGAATCAGCATGTAATCTCCCTCATCTAGAGCAGATGACAGATGCCTCAGCACACTCCCTTTGACCCCCTACGCTTAAGACCCAATATACCAACCTGTCCAGGTGGCTAATGTCGGCCAGATTCAATGCAGTGCACGTGTGGGTGTGGACAGAGAAGACCTCTGCAGCTGCAGAACCACTGAAATCAGCACTGCAGCTTTCGGTAGACGTGTCTAATTAGTCCTGGATGCCTTGTCATCACATGCTGCGGTTATTCCCCAACGAACTCACACACACACCCTACACAGGTGTCTGAATCTGAGACACATCACAGAATACTTTTAGAATAAACATTACGCAACATAATGCGCTGCGTTTGGTGGACGATGTGCTCTCCAAGTGCCCATTTAGTTTTGTAGAGTTGGTCAAATGTGAAAGGTTCTAACTATATAAATTCTAACTATACACAATTCACTCTCCTCTGGGTTTTACCACATTTAACCTAGTTGTTCTAGTATACAGAGAAACGTAATCATGATTTATGCTTCTGTGTGGCAACTACACATGTGGCCCATGTACAGGACCTACACTGTAGTTGGTGTTTACACTTGAGCGTTGTTTGTGTCGCTCTGTAATTACACAACCACACACTAGGCACCAATATAGGTTCTTTCCTGCAGGACTGTAGCTGGCAGAGCTAAGCAGCAGAGAAAATGAAGCATATCTTATTCCAGTTGGACATGATAAATGTTGAAATGAGCCACTTTCACTGACATTTCTACAATCTGTCTGTCCGGAATGAGAAGTTGCTGAAAATGCGCAGGAGGAAATACAATGCTACCAAGCAGACCAAACCACACCACATTTTGTTGCAGTTTGTGTTAGGCCCACGTGTGGTTAACATTTCTGGGGAGATGCACATTGGGCTACGGCGTCGCTACGGCGCAGTCTCAGCTAAGATAGCCATATATTGTTGGTTCAACGTAAAACCATAAATCACCTTCAAAATGCTCCTTAAAGATAAAATAACAGTGTTCATGTCATTTGATGGAGCATTTGGTTATTTTTATGAAGCATTATCTTCCTCCCTCAATCATTCATCCCTGATATTGCCAAAATTGTTGCCTGCAATCCACCAATAAAAAAAGAACATCTGGCACATCATGAAGCAAACAAAAAAACAATCAAAGAAAGTTCTGGTCCATTGAGAAGCTAGAATCCTGCATCAGGGAAGAGTGGGACAGCAATCCTCTCCTAAAACTTAGCTCATCCCATCACTTCCCAGATATTTACAGACAGCTGTAAAAGAAGCTAATATTCTCCATGAAACTAACTAACTAATATTTAGTTTTAAGTTGTGTTGGGAATAAAATATGAGATTTGCAAATCATTGCATTCTGTTTCTATTTACATTTTACAGTGTCCCAGCTTAATTGGAATTCAGGTTGTACACATGCAACTTGTACCATTTAGGGAAGGAAAAAAAATCCATCACGTTCTTCAAAATTTCTTAAAATTACAGTAAATTGTACTTTTTTCTTAAAATTTCTCCATTGGTAAAACGTTTTCTGGAAATAAACTGCTCTAAAGTCACTTTCCAAACCCCAAGACTGTGTAATTTTGTGATTCATTCATTTCTTTTCCACGCTAAAGGCCAGTTTTACTGGTAAAGCCAGGCTCAATGATGGTGGCTGCACTGAAAAAAGGGCAGAAACAGTCCATTAACTTTAAGGAAATATTGTTTCTGAGAACTTGATAGTGGGTTTATGGACTTACAACTCGGTTTTTGAGGCATAGCTGAAGCACAACAGAGAGAGCGATCAGGGATTTAAAATTTCAATTAAATTTTAAATCAAATTTACTTTCTCCTCAGGATTGCCAATGTTTGCTTTAACCACAGTGTTCACTATATTTTGGAAGTTCAAAACTTTAGAGGAAAAAAAGAAAGGAGCCAATCCAGGAGTTGTCACAGACGACTTTCTTATTTTAGTTTTTATCAGAAAACCCTGCAGAAGTCTTTAGATTTTATTGTTGGAGCCTCAAATTCCCAACAAAAAAAAAGTTTTAATTAAGACCATAATGACTGAACAACTTCTTTAGTCTTATGAGCGCTTAGTGACTCGGTTCCTGGGCAATGTAGGATTCAGGCCATGCAGAATTCAGCACAGAACAGGTTTGGAGATCAATCCAGCATCCCGACTCCCACAGCTGTCAGCTATTGGCATCATCGATATTCATCGGACTCGGTTTTGAGTCCTTGACCATAATTGGTGCAAATTAGCCCCGCCCCTTCTTCTGATTGGTCGATATGTGATAGTTCCTATTTTCTGCAATAACTTTTGAATGGTTTGACAAAGAGTTGTGGGTGGTGTGATCGGACTCGGTTTGAGTCCTTGACCATAATTGGTGCAAATTAGCCCCGCCCCTTCTTCTGATTGGTCGATATTTAATAGTTCCTATTTTCTGCCATAACTTTTAAATGGTTTGACATAAAGAGTCGTGGGTGGTGTCATCTGACTTAGTTTTGAGTCGTTGACCTTTATTGGTGAAAATTGCATGCACAAGGGCCCGTTCATCACTGCTTGCAACTTTAATTTCCCTTGCTATTACAGGTTTGGCTGCACTGTAAAAGTCACTGATTATCCTGTACAACACAATCCATAGCTGTCAATGTCAAAAGAGGGAATTTCCTAGGCTGAAGTCCATTCAGAAGGTTTGTATGAGGGACAGACACAGAAGCTTAATTTAGATCATTTTTCCATATGTATTTAAGGATGTGACAGGAGTTTTCCACCAAATCAAACTTAAACTAGTGTGAAAAATAAATATGCTTTCGGACCTACACTTCATGTTTGTGCTGTTGAAGATTGACACAAACACTCCTGGATCAGTGTGAGGGAATATAGCAAGATTTAGCTTTCTTGAAAATAAATAAATAAATAAATACAATAAATGTCTAAATGCCCATAGCATTCCATCTTGAAGGGGGGAAACCCCCCAGCTTCCCTGTGAACTAGCATTGTGAGAACTGGCAGATTTAATTAATCAATAAGAAGTATAGAATCAGATTGGTCTATTAACGCTCCATAGATTAATATTGTAAGCGCACTTGACAGACCAGCCTTTAGCTTATGGTGTCAAAGAGACCAGGAAACAACAAACATTAGAAGAAATAACCAGAGGATCTAATATGTGGTTTTGGGAGAACCAGTTGAGATTTGGGGCATTGGATGAGTAAGTTACCGATGGTTGCCAATAGTTTTGCCAAAATTCCATTCACGGTATTGTAACATTTTTCATTGCACATAAAATTTTGTTAAAGCATGAATTTTTACCAAGCCAAGTGATTACACATGACTTGGTTTTCTTTACTTGGAGGATGACCTCCTGAGTCCACCTGTTGAACGATCTGTGGAACAAGTATTTACAGACATTAAAGTTCACTACGTATGAGGTCCAACACAGTTATTGGCTGTCCAGAATAAACTTTTACTACTGAGACAACTCCACAAAAGGATGTAGGCTCTTAGAGGAAAGAAAGGAGGTTTAAAAAAACCTGGCTGAGATAATAGGGTATGTTCTTTTAACTGAACTTGAAAAAGGCATAGTCACAAATGAAAATTAAACTGAAAAATATCATTCAAAATTATAAGAATTTTGTCAGAATCAGAAGCTTTTGTGGAGTTTGGCCTGTCTGCCTCATTAAATATTAATTTCAAAAAGCCTATAAGAAGAAGGCACAGGCCCATAATATACAGTAGCTAGGGATGTTCCTGTTGGTTGGGCAATTTTGCCACACCAGCTGCTCTTGGTGAATAAAATACTGGACATAACCTGGACATAATCTACCCCTGTACCAGGTTAAGTTCAGAGGGTGTGTTTTCTTAGTTATAAACATACATTGTACATTTTGGAACTGTTGAGGAATTTATCAAAAACCAGTTCAGAAGTCCGCTCGTGGTATAGAGAGGTTTTAATCAGTTAAGCCGGCGGTCGACATGACCAGCACAGATCGAGTCTGTATTTGGTGTGTCGACCCAGATGGGTTCAGTCAAAGGGTTTTTATACAAAAGTTACAGGAATAAACCAGCCCAGTGAGAGCCAGTCAGATGTGTGAATCCTTTAGCTTTGGGACCACCCCTGAGGGATCAGGAAATCCGTATATGGTCTTTGTCTCTGTGGGGGGCTGGAAGTCTCGGTACTCCCCTGGGACTCGAGTGACGTTGTAACCAGATAATACACGAATCAGGCGAGAGACAGAAAAGTAATTTACAGTCGGATGTGACTCGGGCCAAATGTCATTATCAGACATTTGCCATGACTGTCACAGACCTCCAAATCACCCCATAGGGTGCTCTCGTGATTCAAATCTGTTTGAACCAACTTCCGAGGTGTCGGGACCTTCACGTGGGGTAGGAAGCTGGAGTCACAACAAAAGGTGTTGAGTCCAGTTGTCTGTTTGAGCCAACTTCCGAGGTGTCGGGATCTGCCCGGGGGGTAGGAAGTTGGGTAGCAAGTTGGAGCTACCTCAAAAGGTCTTGAGTCCAGTTCAAAGCCCTGCAGGAGGTAGGACTGGGGCAACCTCCCCCTGCAGGGGGGCCAAGCTGTCAAAAGTCTTCATCAGAACTAATCAGGTAAAGTTAATCAGGGATGTCATTATAAAAGTAATAAAACAAAAATAAACCTACTTACAGTACAGCCTGACGTTGTTCACAATGACATCGTTCAGAGGCGGCGAGACACAGCACCAGCTGGGACATCGTTGCAAATGTCTGAAATAGAAACCCAATGAGATTTCTTTTCATAATAGTCAAATTTCATATGCTTTGAATTCATTCCCTCCATCCATACAAACCATTGAGTCAAGGTTTTTCTTCTACGTCTTTAACACGTTCATTCCAACAAAATGAACAACTCGACTGAAAACTGAGAGTCTAAGTTACCAAGAATTGACCTAGGAACTGACCTAGGAACACAAACTGGTGCGATATTGGCAAACATTGACACCACAGTGAAGAGATGAATAAACAGTAGATGTGTCTGTGTGTACAGTAGGTCTTCAAATACCATGTCATACGATTACAAGTAACTGTTATTTGGTACAATTCTGTTGTTTTTTGTTCTTTAATATCCAGGAACCACTTGGGCTTGAATCCGAATGTGGTTGCGCCTCATTGCATCCAGTGACATTCAGACACCTATTCTTTGAGGCAATTATCCTTCATTTATCCCAACAGTGCCACAGACGGCGCTCTTTTTTTTCTTCTAGTGAAAACATATAAAACGTATAATCTAGTGAAAACATATTTATGCAGTAATATCAGGCTCCAGAGTTAAGTTTTGATTCTTTTTGGTTTTTGACCCATGAGGCATAATAGCAGACTGTAAATGTTAATCTTGCTCCATAATTTCAATTTTTTTTTTAAGATGCATTGTGCAAAGCACATGGACAGTATGTTTTAATAAATCTGCATTCTTTTGCTCCTGCAGTTTATTTTTAAAGCAAGACTATTACTGTATCTCTGCCACTGAGGCTTAAAACTAATTTCAAATCTAAAAATGTAATCTAAATGTACAAAAGGAATCCTAAATGCAATCGCTGCCTGTTTTTTTCCTTTCCTTTCGCTTCACTGATTGTGTATGAAAAAATTACTCTAATTATGTATAAATAGTAAACGGCTTTGGTGAATTTAATTCATTCTGTTTGTCTAAATGGCCCTTGTTACGTCAGCAGCTCAGGTCTGTAACTTTAATGATCCTATCAAAATAATATATCTCCAAATTTTAGCATGCTGATGTGAGTCTTTAACATTAAAAAGATAAACAGACGATAGACGGTAAAAATGAGAAGGGTGATAACTGCCATGACCATCTCCTAAAGTTCAGCACATGTCAGACTAGTTGTTTCTCAGAACTTTTCTCGGATGGTCGTACAATACACCCCGAGATGGAGGCTGCATTGCTGATCAGCCATGGCTTACACTGCTTACTGTGGTTGAACCACAAGATTGTCCAATCAGATTGTTTAGCTAAAACTACCCACTGTATAATGAAGCGTATTTTTTAAGCAGTCAGAGATCAGTTCTCGCCCAGCCATCCTGCATATTCCACCTCCACACCCTCTGTCTTCATATTCTGCAGACAGACATATAGATAGCTCAGATAGAGGGATTTGACACTGGTTCAACCCTTGGCCAAGAGCCATTACAAATACAATTGTGTCATGGTTATGTGGCTATCTGATTCTGAGCAATGGTATAAAACAGAGGAAAAAAATCCCCTCCCACGTATGCTAATGCTGTTTTTGCAACTCCTGTTGGGAGAAACAAGGCAAACGTGCCAAGGAGTTGGGAGCTTGAGAAAAGCGAGTAGACGAGGCGGGTGGTTGATGCTCTTCCAGTAGAGGCTATTTAACATGCATGCATACGGCATACTTGCTTCAGTTTTCCTCAAAATTGGGACTTGGTTATGATCATCTTTCAGAACAGTTATTTAAGTGATGAGAAAAGAATCCAACTTTACTTATCATGGCTGTGGTTATTGGGTTTTGGAAGAAAGACGACATTTATGCTGGTTGTTATACAGATGCAGGTAAATAGTCCCTCGGTTTTGAGGTTTTGTGGAGGGAAAGAAGACTCTGGTAGAGCTCCAGCATCAATGCTGCAGAACAAAAAAGAAAAAGAGAGAAAAAAAGGTGTGTGTGTGGGGGGTGTATCATAAAGACAGTCACAGTGACATTACCGGTAATCACATTTAAGTGTTTAAAAGTCTGGCCAGTTAAAGGAGCTTGAGGCTCCTTTTAAGAAATGAGACTCTCTAGCGCCTCCCTTTACCACGATGGCCGTTGGGGGTACTGCAGCCAACGGTGAAACCGGCACGGGAGAACGGGGAGAACGTGCATGCAGCGTCATGTGACGTCACATCCGCAGGACAGCGCGGGAAATTCGGGACCGAATTGCAGCACATTTTGCAGCACACAGCCTGTTCAAGGCAACGGAGAGATACACTAGAGGGCTCATTCTTTTGGGTTTGGAACGCTTCATCTGACATTATTACTAGAAAACTTAAAATGTATACGGATTTTTTTCATAAATCTTGCCACAATCCGGCCTCAAGCTCCTTTAAACCATGTATAATCAATATCTGCAAAAGTAAAACCACTGTTTGGCTTAAGGCTTTTCTCCCACTCTGGGAGTTTTTACTTGCCACTGTTTATATAATAATTGCTCGGGGGTTTATGTTTATGTTTATGTTCATGTTCTGGATCTCTGGAAAGAGTCTAGAGATAACATCTGTTGTATTAGACGCTATATAAATAAAATTTATTGAATTGAAATTGAAATTAAAAGATGAAAACAGGATTTATTTCATTTAACTCAACAAAACAGAACTCATAATAACTTCTCTAACTGTGGGCCACACGAATATCAAATTTTACGATGAGCTTTTTCTCTGCTAACCTCAGCTAAAGCTAATTCTGCATCATGTTTTTGTAGATATAAAGTGCTTGGGATGATGTGATTTAAAAAAAAAGGTATTTTCTATTTCTTTTTACATATAAACATGAACAGTATCAAATCTACATCATATAGGCTACAGCTCAATTATAGTTTTAGTTACCTGCTAAAGGTAATGCATCTTCTACTAGCAATCTGCCCTGTGGATGAAAATGTCAGCTTGTGTGGTTGTTGGTCCAAACTATAGGTTCATAGGCTAAATGTATTTGACATTTCACCAAGCAAAACTTTAATAGCCTTTGCTAATACGTGAAACTATGACATGTTTTAGACTCAAGTAAACTTGTGCATTGCCAGAGGCATAGCTGCCATAACTAGTTCAGTTAAGGGAATTTCACCGTCATGTTTTAGGCCAGATGTTTACTAATGAGCAACAGCGGGAGAGGGCAGCATTAACACTAAATTTAACAGAAAATGACTTCTCTCTGCAATGAACCCTTTGGAGCAGCTTTTTTTTCTCTAATCTTTCATCTTTTTTTTTTTTACCAGCTGTTTACATTCTTACACTATTTCAGGGGATTGTAAGGAATAATTACAATGACTGTGGGGAGTTACATTAAAAAGAAGAGCCTGGGGAAAGTAAATTAAAACTCTTTATGAAAAATAACCCTGTCTAAAATTTAAGGGGGAGTTTTCCTCTGAGAGTAGGATTTAAGATAGAAGATCATACGAGGACAGGGGCTAGACAGAATGCTGAGGTTGATGATGCAACCACATCTTTGTTTTTTAAGCTTGAAGTCAGACATTTGGCCCCAGCCTCTATTTGAAAGGTACCACAAGAGATCTAGTCGGCGACCAAGTCTGAGCAAATAGGCTCACAAGACGGCAATATTTGTTTTCCAGCTGCAGATATCTATAAAATAACACAGTCATCTTCCTCTTGGCCTTGGTGCTGGCTGAAGGATGGCTCTTTCTTCTGCACACACACATTCATGCAGCCGAGACAAATGTCAAAAATATGCCAAAAGTCACACACGCAAGACGAGGACAACAGAGCCATGACTGGCCTTTTTTAAACAGAGACAGAGACAGATGTTCCTGGCTTATGGGCTGCTGTCGGGAGGTGATGAAGTTAAAGCTGGTTAACAGCGGCTATAAATCCCAAATATTTATCATCTATTTTAAGCCAGAAAACTGAGCAGCCTAACCACAGGTGAAGAAAATATTTCTGTTAGTGTGTCAGATCCTGAACAGCAGTGTGGTGAGCCATCTCCGGAAAACCCTGATTCAAGAAGTTACTATAAGTTTTAGCAACGATATCCAGCGACACTTAATCATTCATGTCTAAAGACCAAAGGGTAATATCTTGTTTTCAAAAGATATTGCATTATTCCACAAGAAGTAAAGAAAATTGCAATTCATCAAATTACCACTAGGCACTTCATCCAAAAGTGAGTCCATCCCCATTAATTCCCACATTATTATTATAATGTCCAACTTTACAGCAGAAATAACACGTTTAAAGAGTCGTAAAAATGTGGGTTTGTTTTCCAATCACTAGATTTCATATCCATGACAACCATAATTATATTAAAAGACCATCATGGCCATCTTGTGAGTTGGCCTCAGAGAGTCCAGGGGCTAAAGTTGCAGTCCTGTGGCTGAGGCAAAGATTAGCTAAGCAGCTGGAAGCAGCTGCCTACACCCATGCTCGAAGGTTGTTAACGAGAGTTAATTAAAGGATGTCCGACCAGAATACCTTTAGCTTGTTGGAGTCTTCTTCTTGCAGTAGCTGGAGTAGCCAGATCTGCAGGTCAAGCAAACCTCACCTCAGATCATTTCAGGTTGACTACCCAGAGCAGTAGTCAACGGGCAACCTAAGCCCGTCTTTGCTCCAATTCCCACAGAACTTTTTTTGATTGGCATTTTGGTAGCAACATCTGAAATGAGGAAGGATGGACAGGTTTGATCATAATAATAACAGAGTGTTAATTAACATTAGTGGTTACCATGAGGTGTATCAAGGAAAAATAGCTAAACATGGTAACTGAGGTAACAACTGAGGCAGATGGCCACCCTTCCTGAGTCTGGTTCTGCCAGAGGTTTCTTCCTGTTAAAGGGATGTTTTTCCATCCCACAGTCACCTGGTGCTTTTTCAGGATGGAGGATTGTATTGAAGAAAAGTTTTGATGCAATCTGTTTGTTTCTTTGGTGAAGCAGTGATTTATTATTGTTATTTTATTAGCTTTGTATAAATTGGACCAACTTGAAACAACTTGAACCGTATTGTTGAAGTTCCTTGAGATGACATTTGTCGTGATTTTACACTATATAAATAAAGCTGAATTGGAGTGAATTGAATGAAGATGGCTGTGTTCCAGCTGGCCTCTGACTTGCTCACGTTAGCCATTTGCCCATTTTAGGATTAACTTAGATTGGACAGAGGTAGTTCACCCATGAGCACAAGATTAGGGCTTCAAAATTACTATTCAGAAACTCTGTGCTAACCCTAATCCTAAAATAGTCATTATTGACTTTGAAAAAACAATGGTGTTTCAAGTATTTGACTAAATATGACCCTGCTGCAGTCCTTTTTTTTTTTCAAAATAAGCAACTCCTACTTGAAGCAAACCTGTAAACCACTACCAACAGTGAAAAATACATTCCTAAGAAAATCCTGCTTCAATTTTGGCAGGCTAATTATCTTCATGCATGACACCATAACTCTTTAGACGCATGCGAAATATGTTATTTTAAGGGATATAAAGAGGAAATAAGCCAGTTTTTCTACTTTAAAGCCTGAATTAAGGTTATGCGTTAAACCCCTACGCCGTTGCCGTGACGCCGTCGTGAACCCTTCGGACTTTTCCGTCACTCCATTTTGCCGCGGTGCAGTACCCCCCCAGAGCGCTAGTTGATACTTTGTTTTCCGGTCACAGTGAATCAAAGAGATGAGGACAACTATTGTGCAAAAAACCAAAACAAAAAAAAATCACACACACACGCGAAGAAAAGAGCGCTGAAAGTTCACTACTGCTTCATGAACCGGAAATGCGTTGCTACCAAGCAAACCAATCACAGCCCTCTTGGTCTGCTTTGGGTCCGCGTCCCTTCGACGCGTAGTTACAATTTTTGGGAGGTGCACGTCAGCCTACGGCGTAACCTACACCGTAGGCTGCGCATCGCCGCGTACCCTACGGCGTAGGCTCTGCATCGATTTAACGCAGAACCATAATTCAGGCTTAAGACACAACATTGCCAGCACATGGTAACAGTAGGGAATTAAAGTCACACTTTACTACTTTAAGGGATCCCATACTCACAAGTATGTGATCCCTTTCAAGTTAACAGTATTCTGCATTAATATGCCAACTAAGTGGCAATAGCAGCCAAACACAATGTGCTTATTTAATAAAACTAAGAATAATTTATTGTGTTTTTATATGAAACACAATCATCAAATATTCACAGTCCTAGTGGAAAAAGTAAGTGAACCATTAGTGTTAATAGCTGGTTGAACATTCTTCGGCAGCAGTGACTTCCTTCGAGGGCTTTTTCAGTAGCCCTGGTTCAGACCTCCACAACCTTCAGGAGAAATTTTTGACGATCTCTCTTTTCATACCTGCTTCAATTCTGAGATATTTGTAGGGTGTCTGGCTCTCTTGACGTGATTCCACAGATTCTGATGTGTGAGGTTATGACCTGAGCTCGAATTGGAGGACTCTAAATGTTCTTTTTCTGTAGACGCTCTGTGGGGATTTTACTTCAATGTTTAGGGTCATTATCCTGCTGCATCACCCAACTTCTGCTAACCTTTCAACTCCAAACCTGACATTATCCTGTAGGATATCTTGGTAAACCTAGGAATTAATTTTCCCCTCGATGATGGGAAGTGGTTAAAAGCCTTGAAGCAGCAAAGCACTCCCAAATCCTGATGCCTCCAGCATACTTTCACTCACAAAACAACTCCAAGTGTAGAAAACAGTATGAGTCCAGGTGTGAAACAGAGACAGGAACAGAATGCACAAAGACACAACACTTTCACAATAAAACAGGAAAAAGTACTCAAATGTACATTTATCAAGTGTCCAAACCAGAGAGGGAGCCTATGCAAGTCCAGTCACTGGACAGGAAGCAGGATACACTCCAGACAGGTCGCCAGTCCATTACAGACACACTCATACTCAATCTCAGAGTTGTTTAGAATCACAAATCAACCTACCATAACTGTTGAAGGGCTGTGGGAGGGAGGAAGCTGGAGAAAAACAGGGAAAACATGAAATCTTCACACAGAGTCCCCAGATGGGATTCAAACTGGGAACCGTCTTGCTGTGAGATGCCAGGACTAACCACTGCATTGCTGTGCAACCCACGTTAAACATGGAATAACAAAAGAAGAGAAATTAACACTGAAACAAATAATACAGGCAAAATCCACAAAAAAACAAGAGGACAAAGGGAACATCTAAAAGGAAACAATGTTTTATTGCTGTCTTCACAACTTGCTAGCACTTCCCATGCTTGGAGGAAACAAGAGAGAAAAAATGTGTATGTTGTTATTTTTTTACTGGGGTTCTAAAATTAAATTCTTAACAATTACATACATATAATGAAACTTTTCTTTGTCCTAAGATGTAGGCCACTAATACAGGAGGTCTGTTTATGTTTTGTACCTTTGCATGACAAAAAAGTAAAGATGAGATCAGACAAAATTTGATTCATCACTAAAAGTCGAACAATTACTAAGTTGATTCAAAATTTTGAAAACTACAAGCACATTCAATGAATGAAAAAAAGAGCCAAATAGGAGAAATTAAACTACTTGTGTTTCTTTATGACTATTCTCTACTCTTGGAAAGTCAAATATATATGTATAATATCAATCACTTGATCTCTTATTTTACTATTTAAAGTAATGCCCTAATCTTTCAAATAATAGCTGTTTTGAGGCAGTTCAATCAGTTGTAGTCTTCCGCATGTCCACTATGCACCACCGGGTGAAGTGTTCTGTGAGTCTTCGGTGTTTATTCAAGGTGACAGCCCCAGAATTACCATCATCAATAAGGTCATTTCCAAGCCTCCTTAACACCTTCTGCACTTTCATTTTAATATATAATCCATATATTTGAGCTACAATACATGCTGTTTACTACATCTTAATATATAATATTACAGTCCAGTGTGTAGACTGTTCTAGCGGCCATTGTTAGTATGTAGTTTGCCACCATAAAAACAACTATGCTACGGCACAGACAGAAGCTGGTCACATGACTTCTCCAATAGGGTCCCATTGTGGGATGTAGCATCCAATGTAGACTGGTCAGCTGTACACTAGATATTTTCCCAGGAGTAGGAAATGCTCCAGGAAACTGGACCTAATCAAGTCCAATCAGTTTAATTAAAATGCATCTGGACTCCAATGAATGAGGAACCATCTCAAGGAGGATCATAAGAAATGGACAGCATGTGAGTTAAATTTGAGTGTCACAGCAAAGGGTCTGAATACTTACGACCATGTGATATTTCAGTTCTTATTTTTTATTTTGCAAAATTTCTACATTTCTGTTTTTTTCTGTCAAGATGGGGTACTGAGTGTAGATTAATGATAAATTAAATGAACCTTTTTGACTTTAGCAAATGGCTGCAATGAAACAAAGAGGGAAACATTAAAAGTTACCCATTGTTTTGTTTTTTGTTCTTCGTCTGCTAGCGCAGTGAGCTTTTTATTGCCTATTCCACTGGAATCTGGAGGCTCTTCGCTCTCACGTCGTGGCATCCCTTTGTTTGTGCCATGTAGCAGCTAGAGACTTGTCAGTTTTTATGTGGCGAACTGTAGTTTGTGTCTTTTTGTGATGTGTTGAAATCACTTTGAAATTGTGCTTTTTTCAGATGAAAAAGGTTTTAATTGGCTTAAAAAAAGCTGAGCTCTTTTCCCCATTTGTTGGATGTGTAGAGGTGAAACTAAACCTTACACAGGACTAAATATTGGTATTATATAAAAACTGAACAACAGTGGTTTCCTCCGGGTACTCCGGCTTCGTCCCACAGTCCAGAAAACATGCGTATAGATCAGGGGTCGGCAACCCAAAATGTTGAAAGAGCCATATTGGACCAAAAACACAAAAAACGAATATGTCTGGAGCCGCAAAAAATGAAAGGTCTTGTATAAACCTTAGAATGAAGACAAATGGTGAAAGGAGAAATGTTGAAAAAAAAGTCAAAATGTGGAGAAAAAAGTCAAAATTTAGAGAAAAAAGTCAAAATGTTGAGATTAATGTTGAAGTACAATCTCGAGAAAAAAGTTCAAATGTTGAGAAAAAAAGTCGAAATGTTGAGAAAAAAGTCGAAATGTTGAGAAAAAAGCCGAAATGAGAAAAAAGCCGAAATGTCGAGATTAAAAAGGAAAGGAAAAAGGAAGAAAAAAAGAGGAAAAAAAGGAAAGAAAGAAGAAAAAAGAAAAAAAAACAAGAAAAGAAAGAAAAAAAGGAAAAAAAGAGAAAAAAAAGAGAAAGAAAGAGGAAAAAAAGGAAGAAAAAAAAGAAGAAAAAAAGGGTAAAAAAAAGGAAAAAAAGGTGAAACATTTTTGAAAAAGCTCCAGGAGCCACTAGGGTGGCGCTAAAGAGCCGCATGCGGCTCTAGAGCCGCAGTTGCTGACCCCTGGTATAGATTAATTGATGATTCTAAATTGCCCGTAGGTGTGAGTGTGAGTGTGTCTGGTTGTGTGTATGTGGCCCTGCGATAGACTGGTGACCTGTCCAGGATGAACCCCTGCCTCTCAACCGTAATGATCTGAGATAAGCTCCAGCAGACCCCCGTGACCCTGCAAAGGACAAAGCAGGTGTAGAAGATGGATGGATGGATGGATGGATGGATGGATGGATGGATGGATGGATGGATGGATGGATGGATGGATGGATGGATGGATGGATGGATGGATGGATGGATGGATGGATGGATGGATGGATGGATGAACAACAGTATATTAACTGAACTGATGATTACTTTTCCATGAAGAGGATAAAATCAGGTTGAAGTCCACTCACCTACAAAGCATCTTCCTCCTCACTGTGCTGGTCTGCAGCTGGTCATGCGACTCCCTTCCCTCTGTTTCACCCTCAGTCTTAGTCGTGTAAGCTCTTTTGTGCTTGTGAAGTCAAAGTAAAACTGTGTTAAATCTGAAACATCTCTTAAACAGTGCCGCTATCAGGAGACACATATACAGGGAGTCTACTTTGTGCTTTATGTTTGGTACCTGTACCTTATTTTTCACCTTCTATCTACTAATTTGGACAAATTTTCGGTCCAAATGAGTAAACCACGGTATTTTGTTTCCAAGCCTGCCTCCAAGTCTTGGAAGTGCTCCACCTGTCAATCACTTCACAGAGTTTCTGTTGA
This sequence comes from Cololabis saira, assembly GCF_033807715.1. NCBI lineage: Eukaryota > Metazoa > Chordata > Actinopteri > Beloniformes > Belonidae > Cololabis > Cololabis saira. The sequence continues at coordinate 23,970,246 of NC_084605.1, read as the reverse complement.
AAGGGGAAATACTTTTAACTTCTAGTATCAAAACATTCTCGTGGAAGCCGCCATCTCCCCAAGGCTGAGCAAGTTTTAGAGCTGTCATGCTTTTTTTTTTCTGATGTTTTTTGTATGTTGACTGTCACAGTGTGAAATCAAAAGTAGGTTCTTTGGTTCAAAAGTTGACAGAGGGAAGATATGAGTGTATCACCTCACCTCTGAAAGCACTTCAAACTAAGTACGGCATTTCATATCATCGTATGGAAGTGGTACAAAGTCAAAGCCGGAAAGGAAAACAAAAGTGGAGCTATAAGTTGCTGTGGAAGAGGGAATTTTAGTAGTTCTTCGTGTTTATATGCCCTCTGACTCTCCAGTTCATGATCTCCAGAGAGACATACAAGCAGAATCTGTACATCCCAAATGAGTCTTCAGAGTAAAGTAAATTAGAGTTCAGAATGAACAAAACAAATGATCCATTCCAGCCCCAAAGCACCGTGGATGCATGGCTCTCATTACATGCACACACAAGCACTGGCTCTGCATTTTCCTGAAGCTGAATCTGGCTTTCGGATTTAAAAAGTAAGTCGCTAACGAAAAGGCAAAAACAAGCGGCTGAGTGTCTGCTTGTCCTTGAGGGAGTTGTGTGTCCTACCTACATGCAATGGTTAATGAGGACTCATTGTTGCAGGGGGACCGTGACGGGACCCTCGCAGTAGCGCACGTCCCCACGGCACAAACTTGGCTATTATCCAGGGGATTTATAAAATATCCACGGAGGCTTCATAACTGAGCGAATGGGAGCACAGAGCACATGTTATGGTGTCGGCAGAGAAGCTAACAACTCTCCACTCACCTGTTCTCGTCGGTTACTGTTGAGACTTAAAAAGTCAAAAGGAAATTAATGAAAAACTTGCAAGAAAAATTTGCCAGTGCTTACTAGAATTTCCGTTCCTAAAATTTTGGACCGAACAAAACAAAGCTGGAGAACACATCAGGCGTGATTGACGTCTCAATGATCCCTCCCTAAACCTTTTCATATATTGTCAGACTGCGCTCTCTTTAAGCAGTGCATATAGAGACTTTATCAGTCTGGCTCAAAAGTCCCAGGAGAACAGTTATCTTTTTACAAAAACATGTTAAAGTGCTTTGGTCTGGCAGAATATGAGCTCATCCTGCTGATTACAGCGCCTGGGATGGGATGGCCTGCACCGACTGAGAACTGCTTCAACGGGGTGCGTGCTGTGTGTGTGTGTGTGGCCTGTGAAGAATGAGCCAAGCTCACTTTCAAAATGTCTAAATTACCTTTTTTAAGCACTCCTGGATCCCAGTCAAGTTCTATTAAGTTCTATATTCATATTAACTATTAAATGTTAGGTTCATGTGGAGCCAAATCAAGGCCAAAAGTTTTGCTAATTTGAAAATAAAATTTGAACCTGAAAATTCAAATTTTGATCATGAACTTATTTTTTTTACAGTTTACATTTTTTTTCAGTATCAGATCTTTTTATTTCAGTTTCACCAAGTACGGTCTAAAACAGCTTTTGCTTTTGCTGATGCACCAATCTCAGTATAAAAGCAATAAACTATGCCAGACTGTACAGTTCAACGGCCACACTTTAAAGTTTGACATTTCCCACTTCCACATACTACCGTGAACGCATTTCAGTATCGTTTGCGATGGCGTCCGCTCCGCCAGGACAAGTCGCGAAGTACAGTCTAAAACAGCTTTTTAAACAGAAATGTGTCACTAATATCAGTTTTTTCCACTGCCAATCACGTGAATATGTTGTATATACAGTGTTGAATGATACTTCTACTGAAAACTTCTGCAACCTACGTTTCCTGAAGGCAACATGACTGAGGAACGTCCCCAGCCTTCTCTGTTCTGCTGTCACTCATGATGACACACCCCTCTCAGTTGAGGCCACGCCCCCCACGCCAGATCGGGGCCAAAAGTCTGAAACTGAAAAAAAATCTGAAACTGAAAAAAAAGATGTGAAACTGAAAAAAAAGGATCTGAAACTGAAATAAAAAGATCTGAAACTGAAATAAAAAGATCTGAAACTGAAAAAAAGATCTGATACTGAAAAAAAAATTGAAACTAAAAAAATAAGTTCATGATCAAAACTTGAATTTTCAGGTTCAAATTTTATTTTCAAATATTGATTTGGCTCCATAGGTTCAGAAGTATCTGGACAATAAACATGAGTGAGCCCACATCATCACACTCTCTCCATCATGTGTGATACATGATGTGGATCATGAGCTGTTCCTTTAATTCTCCATGTTTCTTCTCTAATTTGATAGATGATTATATCGGTTTCATCTATCCAAGGAATCTGATTTTTTTTAGATGTTTCCTGGCAAAATTGCATCTGTTTTTCTTTCTACATTATGCTAAAATGGGCTCCTTTTATTTTATTTATTTAACCAGGTTAGTCCTACTGAGATCAAAGATCTCTTCTAAGGGAGACCTGGCCAGGAGGATGCACAGACAACGTAGAGTGCAGGGATTCTAACAAAGCTTTGATGAAACAAGGAACCTGAAGTTCAGATCGTAGTTTATTCCAAGCACAGGTGCCAAAAATCTAAATGCTTTCTTGACCAGTTCAGTTCGTACCTTGGGGATGACAAATTGTGGACTAACTGAAGATCGGACATAATCATTGTCAAGTTTTCTTGTTAGAAGACAAGACAAATGGGAATGATTAATTACGTTAAAATAGAGAACACAATGGGGAGAAAAGCGGCGATAACTCAGTACCCCGCGGTACAAGCTATATCCACCTTATTCCTACGCCCCATGAGGCTTTGCGCGAATTGTGCGTGCTACTTCCGGTGCTGCCGGAACTGGCGTTTGTTTACATGCTGAGTGAACGCGTTAACCGTCTTTCTCCGAGCGTTGGGGATATAAAACATGTGGAAACACCACCTGTCACAGCTCAAACGGGACAATATCATCTTACCTCTGCCTCCTGCTGTTGAGGGATGGGAGGACGGCCTGAAGAAGTGAAGAAATGCTTAGATGATGAATAGTATCTCATTCTTCCCAATGGGCAAAGTGGATACTCCTCCAGGTGGGTAAATATTGTTACTTATAATCAGTACTCGAGATGAGGGGGGATGGCATCCCCCCTGAAATAAAAACGGTCCAAATCACCCCCCTTTCCATCCCTTATGTAATTTCATCAATGAATGTGGTTTTACTGCTATTTCAACATTTAGAGTCATCACCAGAAAAATAACATTTGACAATTATCACCTGTTTCAAGTAAATTTTCACCTGAAATAAGTAGAAAAATCTGCCAGTGGGACAAGATTTATCTTCTTATTACAAGCAATAACATCTTGTTCCACTGGCAGATTTTTGTACTTATTTCAAGTGAAAATCTACTTGAAGCAGGTGAAAATTGTTGTTTTTTCCAGTGATGAGTCTTGTTTTAAGTGTAATGAGATTTTTACTAAAGTGAGACATTTTAAATAGAAATAAGACAAATATTCTTCTTAAGATTTTGAGTTTTTGCAGTGATCCATGTTACTTATCCTGTGAAGGACAGAGTCATATTGATAAGTTCAGAAAACAGTTTTTTATTGTTGTGTTTTGATGTATTTGATGTAAGCCCAGTGGATATTTAAAGCTTACAGAAGGCTGCATTTAACTGCTGCTATGTCATTCCTGCAGTATTTCTGCAGGTGTTTTGGTGACTGCTATTATTTGTAATATATTATATTATTTGTAATCAGCACCAATTATCTGTCCCCATATGATAAAATCCACCATCCCCCCTGATTTTTTACAACTCGAGTACTGCTTATAATCTATGAACTAATGTGACAGGTAGGCTACTTGTGAACCTACATTAAGACAAACTGTAAGCCATCTTTTATATTTATTCTTTCAGGTCCAGCTGGCAGTGATGTGCCTGGGGCTGCAAGCTGGTTATCTGGACACCAACTGAGCACCTGGAGTTCCACATTTCATTTGACAAAGACTTCAGATACACACATGAAACACCTCCAGAACTTTTCACACATCCAACATTTGTAGATGAATTTGTTGAAAAGAAGATTCCGCTCTGCCCCTCTGTTTAAAGCTAGGGGGAAAACAGTACAACAGACTTCATTTTTGTTTTCAGTTTTATTAAAAACAGAACCTGAAAGATCCCCTCCTGACATATTAGGACATACAATATAGGGACATGAATCAAAACATTTTAACACAAAAATACTGTTTAACAAAAGCACATTACATTTGTGTCTTAAGTGAGAGAGATTCAGTTTTCTGACTTAAGAAACCAGAAAATATTCACACCTGACAAGCTGAAATAACAATATTTGGACTTTTATTTCCTCAAAAAAATAACAATTACAGCTGGACCTCAATTGTTTTCAGAAAATGTTAAATGAATGAAATATGTAAGTGCAGCTCTGAAAAACTACATATAGCACTTAACCTGTTGAGAGTTATGTGTTAAATATACTGTAAGTGTAACTGTACCTCAATTGTTTTCATTCATTCATTCATTCATTATCTTACCCGCTTTATCCCTTGCGGGGTCACGGGGGTCTGCTGGAGCCTATCCCAGCTTATTTTAGGTGAGAGGCAGGGGGTTACACCCTGGACAGGTCACCAGTCCATCGCAGGGCCACATATAGACACACAAACCATGCTCACAATCACACTCACACCTACGGGCAATTTAGAATCACCGATTAACCTAAATATGCATGTTTTTGGACTGTGGGAGGAAGCCGGAGTACCTGGAGAAAACCCACGCAAGCACGGGGAGAACATGCAAACTCCACACAGAAAGGCCCCTGCCGGGCCTGGGAGTCGAACCGGGGACCTTCTTGCTGTGAGGCAACAGTGCTAACCACTAAGCCACCGTGCTGCCCCAATTGTTTTATACCGGTACTTACATATTTCATTCATTTAACATTTTCTGAAAACTGCAATTGTTTTCAGAAAATGTTAAATGAATGAAATATGTAAGTACCGGTATGTTTAAGTGCAATATTAAATGTCTTTTCACTTTTCACTTGAAATAAACTCAGCTCTTAAATTCACTAAACCAGCACAAATCTTGAGCATTTTGTCAATTTTGGGCACAAAGTTAATTGGCCCTGTTTGAGAAAGAATATTGTACACCTCCAGGTGCCTTATTCAACATAAATGCGGACATGAGCAATACGGCGTGTGCGAGGGACCTCCTCACTGGTCAGCTGGCATCCTTTGCGTGTGAATGCTGGAATGATTAGCTTCACCCTACGCTCCTCCAGCAAGTCTCTAACTGTGAAACCACGGTCACCCATCACCTCATCTCCAGCACGTAAATAATAGAATAGGTGTGGTCCTCCATCCCTGGGTCTGACCACTGTGTTTGGGCATCACAGGAAGCTTTGGTGTTGATCACAGCTCCTCCTTCTGATCCATCTGGTCAGGCTCATCTGAGGGAGCAATACAGTACACAATTATTAAGATAAGATATGATACATTAGGGTTTTCCCTACCACTATAACACCCCCAGCCCCCTCATCAAATGTACCTGGGGGAAGACCTGCAACCCCCCACCTGCAACCACATCACCTAAGCCCTCCAGAAGTTTAGGAAAAACCCAGTACATTATCACAGCTATGATTTAAAATTTAATTAACAAAAAACATTTTTCTTATCAACACGTCTGTAGTGAAACTATTGTATTTTTATTCTAATGCTGCCCTGCAGTCCGTGCCATAAACACACTTTGTATTTTAACTTCACAGAAAATAATAATAAATAATACTAAAGGTTGTCATTACCGGACAAATACTGCAATGCTGTGTCCTCCATACACCTGAAATCAGACCTGATATTCTCATGACATTAACCTGAAATCATACATGATATTCTCATGACATTAACCTGAAATCATACCTGATGTTCTCATGACATTAACCTGAAATCATACCTGATATTCTCATGACATTAACCTGAAATCATACCTGATATTCTCATGACATTAACCTGAAATCATACCTGATGTTCTCATGACATTAACCTGAAATCATACATGATATTCTCATGACATTAACCTGAAATCATACCTGATGTTCTCATGACATTAACCTGAAATCATACCTGATATTCTCATGACATTAACCTGAAATCATACCTGATGTTCTCATGACATTAACCTGAAATCATACCTGATATTCTCATGACATTAACCTGAAATCATACCTGATGTTCTCATGACATTAAACTGAAATCATACCTGATATTTCATGACATTCCTGTCAATCCTTCTGAGGATTCCCGTCTCTCCTCCGTGGGTTGTCGGATCCGAGCCACAAAGTAGGATGCAGGTTTTCCTCCGCAACACGACGTACCCGAGCTCCGCAAGGACATTTAAGTAAATGCTACGGTTGATAAACATGTTAAACATTAAATGTCAGAAAACAAAACTGTAACTTTTCTGCTAGATTGAAAGCAAATTGCTTTAAAATAAACCGCTGTTCACGGTTCAGCTGCCATGGTTAGTCAATGGCGTTATGCTACTTCCGGCGTCTAACCGGAAGTTGCACCCACAATCGTTTCTACAGTAGAGCCTCCAGGAATAAGGTGGATAACATGTGTAGACGATGATCAGAAGCAGTCATGTGCAGCACATCTTCAGTCAAGAACGGACAAAAAAGTTGTTTCCACCGGTTTCTTTTTCACACTAAAAGAAAAGCAAGACTTGTTTCTGCATTAAAATCCTAATAAAAGTTTTAGTTTCTTTTTACACCACACTGAATGTGGTCCTTCAATGACAAGATACCATCAAATAAAGTAGATATTTAAAAGTATAAAAACAACTCAAATCATTATGATAGCTTCAGTCAAACAGCTGCCAAAACACCAACTACAGTATATACCTAATATGAACTCCAGACCTTTCATCTGCTCCATTTGTCTTGACATAACGAGGGAACGGACCACACTTGGCTAAGCAACTGCTTTGAGCCCTTGAAAATAGAGGTAAACATCGTACTTTGTAAAACCAGTTAAATAAAGCTGAAAGTCTACTCTCTTAACACATCTTTTTGTATATTTTTTCTTTTTTAATTGACTAGTTGTTCCAGAAGTCCATTCTATAGCTCGCCATTGTCCAGATACTTCTGGTACTAATTTTATTTTTGGGGTGGATGCCTTTGTTTTTCATCGTTCCTTTCTGGTGATAGTTGCTTTTTATGCTACAGTACGCTCATGTTTCTACTGGATGTAAAGGGTCCAGGAAGGATTTACGCCGTAGCTGTTACATTGGTTTCCACCGTACAGTGTTTGTGTGCTGTCGATGTGATTTAAGAAAAGCAGATCTATATCTCTGGCAAGTTCAGCGCTTCCTCTTAACGCCAAGACCTTACTGTACAAACACATAAACCAAAAGCTTCCCTCCGTGGCGTCAGCACAGCGGGTCGGCAGGAGAGTATCACAGAGAGCAGCGGGCCTTTTGAGTGTTTCCATGGGAAAAGAGAGAAGGCAAGATGGAAAATAGATCAGAACAGAAAAGTGGTTATTTCATGACGGATGTGCGTTCTCTTCATGTGTGAATGCAAAAATAAAAGCAAAGGAATACATCAGTTTGGACACAGCAGGAGCTCTCAGCAGTCGGACACAGCAGAGACGAGACTTCCTGAGAATACTCAGGGAAAACAACCAGGGCAGAGAGCTGCTGATGTCCTTGCACAGGGCAGCAACACAGAACATCCATCTTAGTGTGGTGATTAGCATGCTCAGATGCAGATGCAATGCTTTGGAGAGAATTATAACATCATTGGCTGTTTTTTGCTCTCACTGGAAGATATCGCTTGCTGTCTCCTCCTCAGAACCATCACCGTATCAAAGACATGTTGATCATCATCATTTTCAAATCTTACCCTCCAGGAGTGCTAACAATGACAAAGAGCAAAGACAGACTAATGAGGTTTTTGAATAATACACTGAACAAGAACTTAACAGACTCTTAGTGACAAAGTTTCAAGGCTCTGGACGATGCCATATTGCTTGGAGATGACTCTGTCCAACTTCAATTAATCTATCAATGGCCTCCGTTAATTACTGTAGATATATCTCAGAGATATATCTCATGCAATCTATCAGTGTTGTTTGCAGTTTCAAAAAGGCGACTGTGTGTGAAAACCTTGTCCAAAGACGCTGAAGACAAATTTTGACCACTAAAGACTTAAATATGCCATGGAGGAATAAACTCTTCATCTCAAGTCTTAAAATAGATATTACAATAAATACGATTGGACGTAAACCACTCCCCTTCGGCGACGGTTCGCAGAACGTCTGCCATGGTCAACATGTGGAATGGTATGACCTTCATAAACCTGTTGAGTCCCCTCAGATCTAAGATTGGACGAAATCCGCCGGTCTTTTTTGTCACGAGGAAGTATGTTGAGTAGAACCCCCTGGGGTGCGACAGAGGGTCTACGGCCTCGATGTTGCCCTTGGCCAGGAGGGCGGACAACTCGTGGTCTAAAGCTGGGGCTTCCACAGGGTTGCTGATGATGGTCATGTTGACCGGGTCCGAAGCATGAGCAGCCCAGTACTTGAGATGCTGATGGGAAAAGTATCCAACTGCCGGCCCCGGGCCCTCAGTTCCTGGCCCCCCGCCCCCTGGAGGGGGGGGCGGACCGGATCTGGGGCTCGAGGTCGCCTGGAGGGCAGTCCCGAAAGTCACGGGCTGGCCTCTGCACAGAAGGTCGCTCATGGCGACCACTGGAGCGAGCTGGTGGTGGAAAATGGGCTCGGGAGGCAGCCGCCGGGCCCCTAGGTCTGTCGGGGGAGGCATACGCCTAAAGCCTGAATTATGGTTCTGCGTCAAACCAACGCAGAGTACACGCCGTCACCGTGACGCCGTCGTCAACCCTTCGGACTTCTCTGTCAGTCCATTTCGCCGTGGTGCAGTACCCCCCGCAACCGCTAATTCACGATCTTTTCCTGAATGGTTTATCCGACTTTTAGAGATAAGGACAACTATTGTGCAAAAAAACAAAACAAAAAAAATCACACATACACGAAGAAAAGAGCGCTGAAAGTCCACGACTGCTTCAAACCAGAAACCGGAAATGCGTTGCTTCCAAGCGAACCAATCACAGCCCTCTTGGTGTGCGTATGGTCTGCGTCGCCTCGACGCGTTGGTACAATTTTCGGGAGGTGCACCTCAGTGACGGCGTTAGTGACGGCGTGTGGTCTGCGTCGACACGTACCACACGCCGTAGGCACGGCGTCATTTTGACGCAGAACCATAACTCAAGCTTAAGGCTTGAAAGCTGCTGCCTGGTCTGCCCAGTTTTGATTGTCTGCGCCTGGATAGGTGCATTGGTGTGGTGCCACCAACATGGAGGTGCTGCACTACTGTGTGTCCTGTGAGGCCCCTCTGCAGCCGGATGATGGGCATGATCTCTGCCCCACCTGCCTTGGCCCTGAGCACCTGAGAGAGGCGCTCTCCAACCATCCCTGTGGGAACTGCAGCTACATGCCTTTGGCTGTAAGAGCTCCCAGATTGGCAGAGCTAGAACAGTCTGCAATCAAGCCTAACACTGGGGGCAGGGGGCGCGTACGCCACCTGTACCAGCCAAGGCAATGTCGTGGCAACACTCCAGACCACCGGGCGTGAACGCTGCGGTCAGCTGGAGCAGGACCAGCGAATGCTGGGGGGAGGGAGCGCGTACGTTGCCTACACCAGCAGAAGCGTTAAAAAATTGCAAAGAATATATATCTTTTACACTGGAAACATGGAGCGTTTGCACCAGCAAAGGATTCGTCAAAAAACAAAACTACACAATAGGCAGAGCGCTAACGCTGCAGCCAATCAGAGTGAAACCATATGCTGGGGGGAGGGAGCGCGTACGCTGCCTACACCAGCAGAGGCGTTATCGCGATCAAAGGATTTGTCAAAAACAGACCAAAAACCAACACTACAAATACTACTATTATATCAGAAACATCCAAAACAAATCTGACGAGTCACAGGATTATTTCTCTGTATTTCTCTGAGACGAGTCTGCCTGTTTGCCTTCGGTCGGCGAGTCAAATCGACGCAGAGCCTACGGCAAAAGCATTCTGGGAAATTTTTATACCCCCTCGCTCGCCAAGTCAGCATCTGAAATCCCTCGATTTGAAGGGGCTATTCTCAGCCCCTAGCCCTCGTTATGCCCCCTCCCCCTAGGTGAAAAGAGGAATTGGGACACCACTACTTTCACGGGAACGCGCAAAAGTTAGGGTTAGTGAAGAAAACGAGGTGCGAGGGGGATGTTGGGACGCAGCCTGAACATAGAGATATGATAAGAAACGCTAGGCTTACACAAATTTACGTTTAGTGTGGACCTTTTTTTGTTTAGTAAATAGTTAAAAATTAGACAGTTGATACTGCCATTCTTTTACCATTATTAGATACTGTATTAGTTCAGCTAATCCATTTCTGTTTAATGTGAGCACAGATAATGCATTACTTGTGAAAATGTTGTAAACTATATTGACTTGAAGCAAGAATACTGCAGGGGTAAATGTTGACCACCAGTGAATTGATGAGTTGTTTCTTTTATCAGTGATTGCCAAAGACTGTAAAATACTTAAACTGTAAACACACTTAGGTGCGAAGACCCTATTGTATCTGTAGGAATTTTTATTAGGGCCCGAGCACTGACAGTGCGAAGGCCCTATTGTATCTATAGGAATTCTTTATTCTTTATTCTTTATCCTTCTGACGAAAGGATGGCTTTTTTGCCCCCATAAACCAGTGCAAAGGCCCTATTGTATCTGTAGGAATTTTTTTTCTTCTTGTTTTTCTTCTCACAAAATGAGGCCCTTTTTGCCCCCCTAAACGTGCCCCAAAAGTCACCAAATTTTGCATGCAAGCCAGGCCTGGCGAAAAATCTGATATTTAATGGTTTGCATTAATGGGCGTGGCCTAATGTCTCAACAGCGCCCCCTAGAAAACTTTGTGCCTCAAGCCCCACAATACGGTTTGACGTACATGCACGAAAATCGGTACACACCTGTATCATGTCGCAACTTAAAGAAAAGTCTCTTGGCGCAATGGCCGAAACCGAACAGGAAGTCGGCCATTTTTAATTAATTGTGTAATTTTGGCGCAATTTATGCCATTTCTTCGGCCGCTTCTTCGCCTGAACCGTAACGTTCACCTAGGTGTGTTATACATCAAAATGTGCGTCTCATCCTGCAACGACGCGCATTACTTTTCTCAGTCAAAAGCATTACTGTGGCGACGATAGACACCAAAAAGCGCGTCCCTTCATCTGATTGGTCCATATTTTATAGTTCCTACTTTCTGCCATAACTTTTGAATGATTTGACGTAAAGACTCGTGGGTGGTGTCATCGGACTCGGTATTGAGTACTTGACGTTCATTGGCATGAATTAGCCCCGCCCCTTCTTCTGATCGGTCAATATTTGATAGTCCCTATTTTCTGCAATAACTTTTGAATGGTTTGACATAGTCGTGGGTGGTGTCATCTGACTCAATTTTGAGTACTTGACCTTCATTGGCATGAATTAGCCTCGCCCCTTTTTCTGATTGGTCGATATTTGATAAATCCTATTTTCTGCTATAACTTTTGAATGGTATGACATACAGAGTCGTGGGTGGTGTTATCAGACTCGGTTTTGAGTCCTTGAACATAATTAGCAAATTAGCCACGCCCCTTCATCTGATTGGTCGATATCTGATAGTTCCTACTTTCTGTCATAACTTTTGAATAGTTTGATATAGAGAGTCGTGGGTGTTGTCATCCGCTAAATGTCCAGGCCTGAAGACATCTACATGCAAATCATACAAGCGCTTCCACTGCAGCACGCCTGAACGTGCACAAGGGTGCGAGGGCCCGTTCATCGCTGCTTGCAACTTTAATTTATGTATGTGTTTGTGCATATAAATGTGATCTGTACCCACTGGGAACTTGTTTCGTGCACCAAGACTGCCAGGGCTGCATCAGGGCTCTGGTATGGAAGATGGAGGTTACGTCACGACGAGTCAACACATCAACCTCTGGGGAGGCCAACGAGAGGAAGAGTGTGTGAGGTCGGGCACAAAACACTGACGTCCACTGTGCTTATCTGCATAAAACAGAACTGGAAGACATTTAGAAGAAAGGAAAAACAAGCTGTGCAGGTGAGGGGAAAATAAAATAAAACGTAGGAAGCAGATAATAGGCAAGTATTAAGATGCACATGAGCAAACCATTGTAAACTCATGTTTATGCACTCTGGCAATTACAGGCTAGCACTGGTAGTAATTTGCATACATCTTAGGTTTTGGAGCATCTATCATAAATACATTTGTCTCTTTTAGTGAATATAGGGAAGTTAGATTTAGCTAAATTTGTGGATTTTTATCAGATTGTCTCTCAAAGTTTAAGTTCTAATGAATCAAGAAAACTGCCAATCTGAATACATGTGTGATATTTGCAGTTTTCAGCAGCTAAAGCACATTTTCTGGTTTGACTGCTTCGTAGAAGTCTGTGTGAATAGAAACAAAGAAACAGAGCGAATAAAGTATATCTTATGTGAGTTGATAGCTGATAAATGATGAGCAATAGTCCTTTTTATAAACATTGCAGTCTATCTTTCCACCAGGATTAAACACAATGGAGTAGTTATAGTAGAAATAGTAGAGGAGCAATGCCACCAAGTGAACCAGTCACATTTGTTGTGGGCAATGTGAAGTAACATCTCTGGAGAGGTGCACTTCAGGCTATGGCTGAACCCTTAGTGTACGGTAACTCTCTGAAGAAAGCTCTAAGGCAGGGGCTGTTGGACAAAAGGCTGTTTCTGTATCCATTCATATGGCTACTACTACCACAGTAAGCCCACTGAAAAACACATGTTTACCACCCAAAGCCTTTTATTGTGTCCCAGAATTCAAACTAAACTCTCCAAGGGGTCGAAACGGGGGCAAAAAGGACCACCGATATCACCCTGGGGTTTCAGATTCAACTGTAGATACACAAGTGCATGACCGGTAAATCCAAAACCACACACAAACACTGGAGCACATTTAAACCTTGAGAGATTAGCCACTTTAGGTCCAGCAACAGTCATGGCACAGCAGGCCTATTTAGGCTCATTTGTCACCATAGTTGGTCCCTAAAGGCTCCCACATTGTTCTCAGACGTGTTGGGGCCACGTAAAGTTTGAATTAGACCAGGCGCCTGACTAAAACCACTGGGGTAAAATTAAGCATGAGGGCCGACTTTCTCCCACAGCCTTTTTTAGGAGATTAGATGACGTTTAAAGTTATTGGGGGGCTAATACGCATGATTAACATTGCTGATTAATGTGAAAATGAGGGGATATTTTATTGGCATCACCTACAGGGGTTGGGCTGTTCTTGGGGGAAGGGTGTTCACTGCGTTTGGTTTAACAGGCGCACTCAAGAGCCGGAGTGGAATTATAATACTTATTTAGTACTTGATGTGACGGTTACAGGCAGCGAACTACAGCTGAACCCTCAGGGGCCAATGTTTGTGAGTGGTGGCTGGCCATTTAGATACTTTTTGTAGTTTCTTAGAGTTTTTTTCTTAGAGTAACCCTGAAGGCAGTAAAGAGAGCTCTTTTAAAGTTATCCATGGTGTCAAATGAAACCCACCGGTACCCACACCTCAGACTGTGAACTAGACTATCACAATCTGATGGGATTGGTTGTTTTTTCTTCATTTTTTTTTTTTTTTTTTTATAACTTCCAAGACAAATTCCCCTGTCAGTGTGTTTAAGAAGTGTTAGCACCTGAAAGTAGCCAGAAAGAGATGTAAAAGGTGCTACATGTTCCTGCTAGCAATCAAAAACGAGCACTTAAAAGAAATACAGCAAGCCTTGTTGGTAAACGTCATTTTTAAGAAAGGAAAAAAAACACACACAAAGTGTGGGTAAACACTTCTGTTCACTAATTGGACCAGTAGCCGTGGTAACAAGGTGGCATCATCTCATCATAAACAGGTGCCTCATCCTGTTGGCTGTTCATGGGAAAGTTTTAATTAAAAGCCCCCACCCGTCTGCACCCATCTAGGCTTGCAATTAGTCGCTTGTTACAGGCTGTTGTCAATGTTTACGATGTGTCAGAGCTACAGGATGCAGGCCTGTTGTTAGCCTACAGGGTCAATGTCAGAGGTCAGAGAGGGGGCGACAGGGGGGGCTGACCAGGGCAGAAAGCAATAACCTAGAGGAAATTATGGTGACCATTATATCTGCTGTGACTGTTTGGTTCCTTCAGCACGGAGGTCATGTTTCCAGCACTGTTTGTCTGGCAGTTATCAGAACATTTTTGGTTTGACAGATTTAAATGAAATATAGAGAGAAGATAGCTGTGGAGTCAGAACAGAGCATCTATAGTGCCACATTTGATTTATTTTTATTTCATTACATGTATTATTTGAATTAAAAGCAATTGGTTGTGCTGTAGGTTCCACCAAAGCCCTTTTATCATTAAGACCATTAGTCCATTCATGAAACATGATGTGTAGTTAAATGCAAGGGGTCACATACAGTCTGTATCAAACCTGGAAGTGGAGAAAGGTGCAGTTCCTCAACGGACCACTAGGGCCAATCTCCACTGGTTTCCGTGTCCAATTTTGCAGCAGAGATAAACAAATTTACAGTCTGGATCAAAGAATAGTTTCCGTCTCCATAGCTAGCTTTCATTTCCATGACAACTGTACACGGACATGAATTTTCATGGATTTCATGCTGCAGAAAACTCAATTCAACTTTTGATGAACTCCTTTAGGAAGTCAGAGTCTTTGCAGCTGTGCTCTAATGATTATTCAACTGTCATCAAATCCTGTCTGTCACTGAAGGTATTTTGATGCAGATCCTCAGGTGCAGATTAAATGCACCTAAATCTTCTTCAGTATTTACTTTTAAACTGCTGTTATAGGGGGTTTCCTCTATCCAAACACTGGCACCACAACAAAAGCATTGTTTTAAATCAACAATGAAGCAGCTCAATGCAAACACGTTGTGTCTTCACATTATATCTCTAATGCGGTACTTAAAGTACATGTTTGTTAACTCAGAAAATTCCTGCATCAAGCATTTCTGGACGGGGGGGCATACATTAAAACGCTGGAAACTGGAACTGAGCATCCTTCTGTTTCTTTTCCATGGCTCTTTTCTGTATTTATGCAGAAATCTTGCCTTAGGCCTTGACAAACTATTTTATGTCGGGTTTTATGGAGATGTATATGTTTTCATCATAGTGATGGATCTATATCAATACAAGCATTTAGAAAAGGGGCTTGCAGTCATCATGACGGCAGATGTATGTTTGTAGTACTTGTTGGTATATGCTGGAGAAGTGACAGCACAATCACCCCAGAACAAGATGGCGTAGTACCAGAGAGTTTGCCATTCTTCTTTGGAGGAGGTTGTATTTATCAAGGTTAGGGAAGAGGCAGCATTTATCATAGTTGTGTCCTGGCTCAGTGCCCGGTTTGTCTCTGCTGGAGATGCTGCAAAACCCCCTGACTGACTGACGTGCATAAAAACAGTCAATAGAAGAAACAGGGAGATGATGTGACCTAACAAAAAATACAAAGATGACTAATCTATAACCACTGCATGTGTTTGAGTGATCCCTGATGGATCATTACTATTATTATCCTGCCTTTGTGTGCAGCCTGGGGCTTTAGCAAAAGAAAGACAATCCTCTTTAAGAGGAGTTGTCTTAGGTTGACAGTTTTGATTTGATCCACTGAGATTAAAGTCATCCAACAGATGTTCCAACCTTCATCGTGGCTCTGTTTTAGTGTGCAGTCAAAGTTGAACTTCTTCAGAGAGAGTTTTTGGGCCGGACCTAACAAGCAGGCTACATCAATGCAAGGCTGCAATTAAACAAAAAACAAAAACTAAACAGATGGGAGCGACCATTGAATGATATTACATTGCTTTACCTTGAAAAAGGGACTTCCTGCTAATCAGGAGGTCTCAGGGTTCTAGACTGGACGTCAGTGGAAATCCACTTCTTCTTTCCTTGGTATTCCTTTCCTTCTACATACTTTTTTATACAGGTTTATCTTGTATACCATGATTCTGATAAACCTTGTATATTTCTCTACATAATGATAAAACCATTCACCATTTACAGAATCCCTACTATTCGGATCACTGTGGTGTTCAGTATTTTAGCCAAAGATGCTTCCTTCAATGGACTTGAAAGGAAGGCATTAAGCATCCCAGACCTTATTGACCGGCCCTCAACACACAAGTTACATACTCCTGATGCTGTGTTTGACAGGTTTGTGCTTAAGTAAGAAGAAGATGGTATTACAAGCCATGGTAATACTATCGGATAGATAAGTTATTGGTTGATATGCGAGGTAAATTATATCATAAAATAATTAAACCTGGATGAATAAATTAAATCCAATATAAAACTCAGATACATTTATGAAAATTAATAAAATTGCTTTCTGCCAGGCAGCACCAATTTTAACAGGACATACATGCCATGTTCATTCTGGACAGGACGTGTCACACTGGATATGAAACTCAAGTGCAGAAGTCCTCATAGGTTCCTCCAACTGTAAAACCTATGTAAATCTCACCTACTGGGTTGCCAGATCAGAAAGATATGCGACCAACGATGATGAAAACACAAATCATGTGGTTATATATCATGAAAAAAGTTTGGATCATGAAGTTTCAAACAGTGTAAGAGTCAAAGTGCGTCAAGGCGACAGAACAGGGAGGGGCCGGCAGGAGTGAGCGAGTAATTTTTTTTGACATAATGTCACATCAATAATTAAGAGGCAAACGCAGTTAAATGTTACATACTTAAATATGAATTTAGTCATTTACACATAAGCCAGTCATGATTATGATGAACCCTTTTCTTGAAGGATGTACTCTAATTCACTGTATGAAATCACAGCAGATTCCTGTTTCAGCCTCTTGACTCTGTTGGGTATGACACATCCCGAGTTCATCCAGAGGTTACTGATGATGAAATATGATACAAAAATAAATGATAATTTGAAGATCCAGGACTGAGCTACTAAAATTGTTGTGTTTTTCTTTTTAAATCCCTGCATTTTCAATTTTGTTTTATTCTGTGGGGGAAAAAACATGAATATTACAATGAGAATAAAAAAAATGAACTTATTAGTCATCTATTGGAATCGGCCATGCAGAAGCAGTTAAATATCAGGTATCAGATTTGGCTTACATTTGGATCACCATGCATTCCCAACCACAAATGTTTCTAAGAGGGTGTGTGCATTCAAACAAATAGGGTGATGGTGGTGTGGTGTCCTTCACAGACTATTTCACAGGCTATATGAGTGTCAGACACGCAGTAGTAATATGCTGACAGACATAGCAGCACACCAGTTTAAACCATTTGCAGAGAATGGAGCATCCACTGGGATCCATCTGGCAACATTTCTGGCCACAGTGCGTCTGACCAGAAAGCTCATATTCTCTGCCGTTTCTTTTTTCTATCTTCACCTTTCTTTCATGCTGCATCTCGGCTTTCCTCTCTTTCTTGCTGCTTCGAGTCTAGACACAGAAGACGGCAAAGGGAGAAGAAATGCCGAAGCCAAGTCATATGCTGCTGAAAGTATAGATGGCAAACACACACACTCGTACACACAGGGGTATCCAGGTCTGGCCGAGCAGAAGAAACAAATAAAGTTGGATTATGACAATTAGTGGCCTGGTCCACTGGTGTTTCCAGGGCTTAGTGGATAGAACCAATTAATCAGAGCTTGTACTGGCACACACACAAACACTAACAAAGTTAATGAACAGAGAAATATTCTAACATATGGGAACAATTTCACCACCTACTTCTTGTTGTCTATGACAACAGCAAAGAACACACCAGCACTGGGATTAGTGAGCGGCTTATGGTTGTAACAGTCCAGGTGCAAATTTGGTAGCAAGCTTAACACCAGGAAAGGTCTAAGAAGAAGCTATTTATGAATCTATCAGATAGCAGCAGAGCCAGGCCTGAAAAAATGTTGTCTTTTTGTCTTTTTTTTTGTGTGTATAGTTTGATGTCTGGTGTATGTGCCAACTCAAAAATCCCAACATAACACAACCCCACCACTTTGATCGGGGCCACCGGGGTCTGAAAACCCAAATCAGAGTAGAATTATCACAAACCCAAATCATATATATATATATATATATTAGGGCTGTCCAAGTTAGTGCGTTAACGACGCGTTAACTTAACATTCCCTTAACGCCGACAATTTTTTTAACGCACACGATTAAAGAAAAAAAAAAAGGTGCATATCATTTCAGGCGTTTGACGGCACCCGTAGTTCGAGGAAAAGTCTGGTGAACAAAAAGATGCCAGATGGTTCGCTGGACAAGACTGAAGTTATTTACATGTACCATCGATTTGAATTTACCATCGAAGTACGTTGAGTCTCAAATACCAGAGAGCGCAGCGCTGCTCCTCCCCCCCCCCCCCCCCCCCCCCCCCCTTGTCAACATCAGACAACGCTGGATAGCAGCTTGCAAAAAAGGACGAGTCAAATCAAATCAAATTGCATTTGTTAAGCGCTTTTCTTACAAAATAAGAAATGCAACGCAAAGCGCTTTACATAAAACATAAAACTCAACAATGCTCCCCCCCGCCGCCGCACACACACACACACACGCGCGCACGCACAGACGGGCGCACACTGCGATTCGCACTGAGGATTCAGGTGAGGAAATGGCTGAGTTACTCCCGTTCCGTTACATGTGCACTTTATTTGTTTGTAATTCAGTTTTTGTATCCCCCTGTTTTTAACCCACTTAGGAGAAGGGGATATTTTTTGAGCCTTTTATTTTCCTCCATATGAGAGACATAATTACAGGGAAAATTTAACTGACCAATGCACTTCTTGTACAATGTTTGTGATGCATATGGTTCATTGTTTTACACTGAGCTGCTTAAAACAGGAATCTTAAGTTAGTCTTTCCAAGTGTAAAGTTGGGACTACACTGTGTTTGTATTTATGAAGGAATTTTACATTCAGGTCAAAAGATTTTTTTGTGGAAATTGAATAAACATTGGCATAAAGCAGCATATTTGCCCTTTCTCAGGTTGTTAACAGTATTAAAAACATTAAAAAAAATACCTTGAGGTAATTTAGAACAGCACAAAATGTGTGAATAAATATGAAATAAATATGCGATTAATCGCAGTTAATTACAGAAATCATGGATTATATATATATATATATATATATATATATATATATATATATATATATATATATATATATATATATATATATATATATATCCACCTAACTTTATCTCTTGCTGCATTTGTTGTACGTTGAGCTGAGAAAAGACTACTCGGGACTGAAAAAGGAAGAGGGCTCTCGTCTTTTACTCTGCCTCCTAAAGCCAGCTGCTATAAACAGAGCTGCATGTTCAAGGTTGAAAAAGGAGTTCTTCTTGCACCGTCTCTTCGTGGTATTTTGACTAAAGGAATGCCACAGACATTCAGAAATCCAGTTTCTGGCCTACGACGCAACAATATGCACCTATTGTGGGGAACAAGCGGTACTACAAGATGTGCTGGACAATCCCCCACTCAATAGCGCAGTGTTGCCTTTGGCTCTGTTTTTCTTTTTCTTTTTTTTTTTAAACCAACAAAGCAGATCTGTATTCCCCTGTGTGGTCAGTGGTGCTGGTGCATAGAATGGCTTTGACAGATGGGACCGTGACTGTTACGTCAAAACATGTAATAAACTGCTCTGGTTTTTGTATTTTCAGTTCAGCTCCAGGATGACAAGTTTCCTTTGTGTTATGATTGGATTTTAAAATCATGCACATAACTTAATGATCATTTAATGAAGAAATCAAATGTTGGTGACTCAGAGCCTCCGTTTTTTTTTGTTGAGTATCAAGACTTATTAACAAAGAAGTGCTGACGGAAAATCTTATATTCAAGCACGAGCAAAATTAATTCAGGGTCAGTCAAATTTGCATATTTAGTCTGTCAGGAGCATCAATCTGTGAGTGACAATTTAATGGAACTGAGAGACACTTGAGAGACATGATTTTTTTTGTGATTCATGTATAAATCATGCTGGAGGGAATTTATCGTTTAGGGTATTAGTATTAAAGTAGAAGAATTCTTTAAGGTAACCCAGATAGTTCATGCATTTACCTTCTACAGGCATCAGTCGCTGATCAACTCCAGCATCAGTTTTGAAGCAAAAGTAAATAAAGGAAACAGTGACATGACTGAGGTGTCTGTTTTCTTATTTTACCTCAGTGGAGAATAGAAACAGCCAGGAAGTTCACTGCCAAAGCAATAAATACTGAGGAATATTGAGCAACAAAAAGCCAGGGAGGAGCGGGACGAGGGAATTGTTTGTTGGTCCAACTGCCTCTGTCCCTGATGAGAACAGAATTTAACGACTCTGTTCTACAAATTGGCCTTCATTTGTTTAAAACGTCTTCACCAAAACAATGCTGACACAATGAAGCTTAAATGTTGTAGAACGGCGCTTTTTTTAGAAGCCAAGGCACGTTATTCCAGCGAGCATCCTCAGTGTAACTAAGACGGTTCAGGTTATTCACTAAGAAAATAAATAAATCCATAATTCAAAAACTGGAGGGACATGAGCGTTGCAGTTGCATTTACAAACACAGATCAAGACATATGCACACAAATACACACTTATGATTTGTTTTACAACAGATATGATTTTTATGGGAAAGGAGGTGCTCCCTTTGATTGCGCACACAGGGACAGGCACAGGGGTGTTGGTTTGGAAAAAAAAAACAAAAAAAAACATGGTAGTCAGGGAAAGAGAAGGTCAGCTGTTTTGCAAACCAAGTCCTTGTATTAAATTAGGAACAACAGAATATCAACCATATGCACACTCGTGAGTTAGTGGAGTTTGAGATGTATCGGTTGTTGGGTCGACCCATACAGAACAATCTCTGTTCTTGTGCGACCCATTAGATGCATTTATAATTATATTTAAGGGCACAGTTAATACAGTGAAACAAAGACACATGTCCTGAATTTAAAGAGATAAAACAGCTAAGATTGCCATGGACACAAAGACACAAAATACCGAACTGGATCGGACAGGACCGTCCGGGCCAGACCAGACCAAATCGCTCAGTGGAAAACTGGGCTTTACTTTCTCTCATCCAGTGTGGAATTCACAGGAACTACTTGTATTTGTTGTGGCATATCGGCCACCTGTTTTTTTGTTTTGTTTTTCATCTGAATTCTTTCATTTTTCATTTTCTTTCTCACTTACTTACCTATTCATTCATCCATCCACTCATTATCTAGACTTGTTTATTCCTATTTATGACAGGATCTGCTGGAGTCCATTTCAGCTATGTTTGAGCAAAAGGTAGGCATAAGGCAGGGACCAGGTAATATCTGTTCATTTTTGATGAACCTTTAAATTATATTAATTGAAAACACAGCATTCAAAAGGTAATTTCAATATAGTATGTGTTTATCAATCAATTTTTCTTTTTCTTTTAAGGAAAAAGGAGGAAAAAAAATGTAACCCTCATCCCGGGCTTCCAAACACTGTTTCTACTCTGAAAAAGACAAAAAAAACTGTCCGCCACAAATTTGCACAAATAAACAACAGCACATTTGCATTTGGAAACTGTTATCCTGACCAGGCTAAAGTCTGGCCGGCGGTCAGCATTTATTCCCAGATGTTGCACACGCTGAATGTTGAAACGGGTCCAGTCCTCTCTCATGCTCTCAACTAAACAGCAGCCCACTGATACACAAACCATGTGTGATTAAAAACGTCTCAAAGCCCCAACATGACATCATAGCACCCAACCCCCACGCTGTCTTCGTATTCTTCCCCCAGCACTCTGTTGTTTCTGTTTTATCTTGGTACAAGCAGATTCCGTCCACGTGTTGGTTCCCAGCATCACTCAGCTTTACAGTAACATAATTTAACACCTGGTAACAAGCCAGAGCAAGTACATGCGTCAGTGTCCTCCTTAAGTACAAGTTTACTTCCAGCTGTGTGAGGAAAAGGTGTTGCTCATCAAGCTCTCCTGGAGGAAAGTTGAACATTTCTAAATTGCTTCAGGTACACGTGTGTTTGTAATAACTAAAGTAGCAATGAACAGTTAAAGTATCTGCACCAATGGATCATTTATATAAGAAGGTATATAGGTATACCAGCAAGTCAAAATAGTCTTCAAAGCACAAAATAAAGTATTGAAATTCAAATTATCCAAATTACTTTGTTGTTAAATTGATTACTCCCATGTAATGTAGGTTAAATGCATTTTGAAGAATTTAAACACATTGTAGTAATGCAATAAAGGCACCCTGAACAATTGGTAATGTTTAGGCTTTGAACAGAATGAAGGTTGACCAGATTTTAATCTTAACCGTATACATCAATAGTGGTTGCAGTAGGCCATGGATCAAAGTGGAAGAATACAAATTAAAGAAACTTTTCAGGCCTTTATGTTTGGCTGTGGCACACTGATGTGCTGTCATGATAGTTCAGGTATGACAAGAGATTTTGTGATGATTTTATCATCGCAAAATAATTTAATACAGTTAGAAATATACAAAGAAATATACAAATACTATATGAAGACAGTTTATATGCGACAAAGGGGAATCCAGGGAATCTTGAGGAACGAAGGTCACTACTGGATTTGTCTGACCTTTATGCCAGCACAGCATGAGCATTTACAGTGACCCACGTACCTAAATGGGCTCCACAATGTAATGAGGAAAAAATACTATAACAATTATTATTTCTTAATCTGAAATAGAAGGAAGAATACATCAACTACACACAAATGTTAAGTGTATGGCTCATCTCTAAAGGACAAAAAAGAGGATGCAATGGAAACATTTTCTGTGGCCACAAAAGATAATTCCAGGTTTCACCTTTTGGGAAATAAACAGAAAAAAAGTCACCAAGGACTGTCTAGGTATGAGCACTGGGTGATGAAATGGGTAAAAAATCGGGGATAAAAAAAATATAAAAAAAAAAAAAAAAGAAAAAAAGTCACCTTCAATGTATCAATGTTTTGCACGAGTCACCACCTATCATTGTGCGTGCATCAGCGCCCATGGCGCGGCTGAGTTACATACTTATGTACCACAGATGTGGATATATAATGGCATTTTGGTGAGACATGCAGTAAAATACCATGAAGATGAAAGGTCTGTGGTTTTTTCAGGAACAACAGTGTCCAGTCCAGTTCAGTCTCACTGAAAATGTATGGTGCCTCATTAATAGGAGAGTAATACAACCAGCCACGGCCGGACTATTGGTGTTAAAATCTAGTGAACAATAACATTCACAGATTCATATTGCAAAACTTTGACAAGAATAATCAGATACCAAATGTTCAGAAGTTAATTTAGAAAGATGGCTGAATACAAATACACATAATGGACAACTTCCTCCCATCTGTCGCAATGAAGCTGATCAATGAAGCGGTCAGTTCCTGTAATTGTGTCTGCGGAATAAAAAAAATATGGCATGTCAACAAAATACAGAATAAAGTTTCTGCTGCATTTTTAACAATCGCTCCAATATATCTTTCCTAACCTATTTTACATCACATGGAAGGTCAGCTCAGACTGCAGAAATCTGTGGTCTGCCAAAAATCTCCCCCAGTCGCCTTATCGTTGCTGTCCCACATGGAGGCTGAGTTAAAGTTTTATGGGAAGCTCCTCAAGGCCGACGGTTAAACTAGTAAGTGAAACAGATGTTCCCGTGAAGCAAATATAGTAGCAAGATGTCCAACTGCAGCGTCAGGGAGTAGGTGGAGGTGGTTTGAGGGAAGGAAAAAGAAATCAGGAGGTGGTAAACACATTGGCAAAGGAGTCGATCAACAGACAGATGGTTGAAGGGGACATGGCATTCTGGAGAGGTTCTGCAGATAGATGAGCAGAAAATGAGCGTAGTGAGTCAAGGCAAACAGAAAAAAGTCTGTGCCGAGCACTTTCACTTCTCTCTTCAATTCAGAATTTCTCTTTGGGATCTTTATTTCCCAGGGCTCTCCTCTCCGAGCCCCACACGCTCATTCACACACACTCAGAGCTACAGGCTCTGTTGAACTTTCTCCCCCAGGTCAAGCGGTAAAGGAGGACAAAGTGGTATCTATGTTCTGTAGTTCATATTTGTGTTGGAGGCGCCACGCGGCCTGAGCTGCATGTTAGCTTGAGGTAATTACACCTATACACCACCAATATCCCCTCCCATTACTGCACACTAATGGGCTCTACTACTCACACACACACACACGAATACAATCACACACACCACTTTGTCCAGGCGGTGGAGCCCAGTGACAACTTCACTTAGCTTCACTCTGTCACGTCGGCGTTGCTCGTGTTTTTCTGTGGTCAGACTCAAATCCCCTCCCAAGATTTCCATCAAGCGAACGCGTCTGAGTGTGCGTGTGACAGTTAAATGAGGGAATTCTGGTTTTGACAGTGTTCAAAAAAAGGCCATTTCTATGTTTTTGTTCCTATTTATTACCCCTTTTTGACTAGGAAATAAAGGGCAATAAATAAAAATATTTTGACCGATTGCTGAAATTATTTTGCCTGGAGAGGTAGAGAAGGGAGGAGGGAAGGAACAGGAGTGCAAAGGAAAAGAGAAGTGGGAAATGGCTGCTAAATGTAGTAATATTCTAATAAAAGCCACTCTGTGTAGCAATACCGCTCCTGGCCACATGGGGGCATTTAGAGCTGACAAAAAAGCCACTGACAATACTATACTAATGAGTGGGGACTGTCCGGCATGTCTTGTGACATCCTTTTGTCTCACTGAAACAGCAAGGAATGCAACAAAAGATATATATGCATTCCTTTCTTTTTTCCTCATCAAAACATTAAAAAACAAAAAATGTTTAAAAAAAATCTGAGTTTGTGCCTTGTTTACTTCCTTCGAGATAGGCAAACAGATTAAAGAGAAAATTGTAGCTTCAGGCAATCCCCAGTGAGGCGTCATACTGGAAACTCTGGGAACTGGACAGCCATGACTGATAGCTTTGTAGTTATGGCTTCTTCAAAGGACAGTCAACAAAAGTAATCGCTTGATACAAATCAATGTAATGTTTTTTGTAAAGTCTTAAATAAATTACTTTGAAATTTAAAGGACATTTAAAGATGTCATGGTATAAACATCTCTAGCCATGATTTTCTCGTTTTTCTATGTACTGTAAAGCTGGTGATTGTGGCTCGGAAATGACATATAATTGTTTCCCAAACAGGCCATTTAACACGGACACCAAATAGTTACAAAGCAACACTCCAGTCTTACTTAGCACTTTTTATAAGACCTCCAGAATTTGTACCCACCACTCGTAAAAATGTGATGGCTTATTTTCACCCAAAAAGCAGCGGGGATGTCTCTTAGGGGGACGCTATGAGGAAAGACACAAATTTTAAAAAACATTGTAAAGCTGAACAAAAAGAAGAAGTTGAGCTATTAGAATATAAATATAATACATACAAGTTCACATATAAACAAACAACCACATACACTCACTGCTTTGGGCAATTTAAAACATTCAAACTCCATGCAAAGATCCCCTGCTGGGATTCAAACCAGGAACGCCTGACTGTTAGGCAACAATGCTGACCACAAAGATACAATGATAGCAAACTATGAGTGAATCACTGTTGAAATATGGTTACGCAGAAATAATAGGCTGCCACAGCAAGATAATATACTGGAAAGGAACTTGAATACTGCCAACATGAGCAGAAGAAGAACCATCACAAACAGACTAGCAAGGGGAGGTAGGAGACCACACAGTATATACACACACTGACAAACTCTTGAGAGCTAATGAAGCACAGGTGGTAACAGCCAGGATATTAAACGAGGTCAAACCAGAAATTGTACAGAAGGAATAAAGCTCAAAATAAAGCAAAAATTACACATGATTTGAGATGAAACTATGACAACAGAACTAAACACGACTTAAATACAAAACAAACCAAGATCATGAAATTAAGACTGAGTTTTTATGATGCAGATGTCATAGGAATAGTCAGAGATTTGTACAAGGGGATAAGCCCCCTGTGTTTCAAGATCCTAACAAAACCCCTCCTTGGAATGCAATAAAAGTATACTGGTTTGATGACTTTATGTACTTTTCCCTCCTTGCTTTATGTCTGAGAAAGGCCTAATAAGGTAGTAAATACATAACGATGCATGCAGTCATATTCCATCAGTGCACCTCTGTGACTATTCCACAAATGGGGATCAAAGCCAGATCTGCGCCGAGACGAGCCGCCCTCTGTCCCAGTCTCATGTTTGTATACTTCAGTTTCTAGGATCCAACATGATTCATCCTGTTTAAATCACAGCAACAGATCATAACTCAGTGATACTCCCTCTGAAAGTTCATCGATGCAACTGCCCTGATAATATTCAAGATTTTCAAAACAGAGTTAAAGTTAATTCAGCATGTCTGAGGAGCTGACGGCTGCCAACTCCGTTTTCCAAAGTAGTAGTGTAGTCTTGTCAATTCACCATCCAACTTTTCGTCAAATTGAGACTTGGACCTCGAGATGGGCGTTACTTGCCCAGCGATTCATTTTCAGACAGGCACATGTGAAGGTGGAGCTCCAACGCTCTTAGATGTGAAAACAGGTTGGAGACAGCGGGGTCAGATTTTACATGCTGTCTAATAGCAAATCCAGCTGACAGAGTATTTGATCCGCTTCACATAAACCGCAGAACACACTCATCGCTGGCGATACACGTGCTTGACGCCAACAGATTGTTATGTAAACTGACTTACCGCATTCCTAATCTCTGGGATAACTGCCCTGTAAACGTTAGAAAGCTGGAGCCTTTATTGCTTAACCATCGCTTAACGCTGCAAATGACATTGGAGGCTGGAGATGCGCGCAAGTCGTAGTGTCTTCAGCAAAAATGTAGAGGAGTAAATGCGGCTGAATTGCAACCAGCTTTTCAGTGATCCAGCACTGAACGATCCGAGCCAGAACATTACGTAGCAGCCAAAAACAAGAGCTGACAAACACAGTTGGATTCTTGCTGGAATTATGTAAATAAATCACACACATTTGCTAAAAGCTGGCTGCTTTCCCCTCTTCTCTGCTCAGTGTTTAAAATCTTTTATTAACTCCACAAAAGTTTTTGTGTCAGCAAGGTAATAAATATAATCACAGGACTTTACTTTTAACGATTGAATTTCAAAAAGTGATTTTTAAAAAGCACATTGCAAAGAAAGTGTTTCTCAATCAGTTAGTTTTATCCATAAGCCACAGAGCTATTTGTAATATTTGCATAATTTTATATAATAAATGCTTATTTGTCTGTTGATATAATGAAGTGATGATTGCTTTAGTCAAAATGTGACAGTCAAAAACTCATGAAAAGTATTAAAATTGTTTAGCTGTTGTAACATGACTTGATTGGAGCAAATGTTTTCCACTAACTAGAAAATGTCTGCTTTTTTGAGTCATGCCGAACCTCTAAAAGTGTTTCAGAGACAAACTGAGAACAATAAAGCACTTATTTTCCACTTGAATCGAAGAAATGAAAGCTGTTCAAATCACTTCAACTAGATTGCCGTCATAAACTATGCGATGGCTCGTACAGAAACAGCTAAAAGCCGAGATTGATACCAACCAAGTTGGCTGTAGAGCTGTTAATAACATCGTGGATCGACATGTTTTTACTGCAAAATTGACAACGGTCTCAAAAACGTAGGTATTGTAAAGATAAAGTTACTTCCCCCAAAAAAAGTCAAGGTGTCCATCATATGGAATTTTAAATGTTTTAGCATTAAAAAGTAAATAAATAAAATCCGTTGTGCAGCTTTAACATAACAAATGTGACCACAGACCAAATCTAGCTGCTCTTCCCAGCAAAATATAAGAAAATGAAAATGGTGAAAATATGGCCAGAAATGGACCACTTTTGCCTCATAGCCTTTGTTTTATTTCTTATAATTACTGTCTCTGAATGAAGTCCCCTGGACTGATTCCTGTCTTCCTGTCTTTCTTTTCAGTGCGGATCCATTTTTGTTTTATTATTTTGTGTGGCAATAAGGCTCTTCTCCTTGCTAGTTAAAGCAGCAGAATGAGCCATTTTTAACACAGAGGGTCATCCCATAAGCATGTGCAAACGTTAAACTGTGTAACATTTCTTTTTGTTCAGTCTCATGCATGATCACGTTCTCCTCGTCGCTTACTGCAGCTCTGTGAGCTAATTTTAACCGTTGTTGACGTGTGCCATAGTTTAAGTGATATGTAAAATACAACTGGGATGAAAGTCCAAAGTTACTTCAGTGGTTTTTGCCGAAAGTAGTGATGGTAGACTACCAGAGCTAGAAATGATCCAAAAAAAGTCATCAAATATTCCTTTACATGAGAGTAAAACTGCTTTCTTAACGTAAAAAAGCTCCTTGTTTTGATGTTGTGCTGGTTAACATACAAAAGGCCCCATTGTTTTTTAACAGATGCTTGTTAACAGAGGTATTAATGGGAACCATTTAGTACTCTTGATATACTTTTAATCATCATGTACAGCTATGTTTTCTCAGATGTTTCAGGTTCTTCCAGAATGCTGATCATTTTTATGTCCACGGGATCTGGTTTTCATTTAGTGGCAGAGGTCAAGAGATTTTTTTTCTTTTGTGAGATAACTCAGGAAGGTCTCTGAAGCAGAGGGGGAAATCAGGGGGATAAGGCCGTATGTATACTTTATACTAAGTATAAGTTAGTGCATATGCACATATGGAACATAATCAGGCAGGATAATGTGCAGTATTAAAGAGGATCCAGATAAACGACCACCCATTGCACACACCGAAACCCGATGAGGCCAAATAAGATCTAGAGTGCAGTCTACCGTTACCACTGCAGGCTTTAAATGAAAATATTTAATTTCTGGGTTTATTAGTCCCATCTACACCCACAGATAAACCCGAACAATAAATTACTCTGCACCGAACAAAATGTTCTCATTCCAATCTGCAGAGGAGCCGAATTTGCCTGAACTGATTTAAAATAGAACAACACAAGCCACAACAACAAAAAAGCTAACATGCATGTTCTGAATATGAATGAGAATGTTTTCAGCATGCCTTTATTTTACAAAGCTGTGAGCATCTGCAGCACAGACATCAATGCTCAAGATGACTAACCTTTTTTCCATTGGTAAATGGAAAAAAGTAAATGTCCATTTACCACATTATTAATATTTGTACAGAACTGACAGGCTACTGTCATATCCTACCCTTCATCCATCCATCCATCCATCCATCCATCCATCCATCCATTTTCATCCGCTTATCCGGAACCAATCGTACCAAGATTGATTCCACATAAAGAGAAAGGAAACAGAATCTTTTTTTTTATACACTGCTAATCAAAACTCAAGTGTGTGAGTTAAAAGAAAAAACACCCTGGCTCAATTTGAATTTGCCAAAGGTTGTTAAATCATAGATAAATATTTTGCCAATTTAAAATGACAATTGTCTGCAGTGAACATTGAATGTAAAGAACGAACCGGACAAGCAAGGGACTTTGCTCAACTCTGGTTCAGCTAAAACTGGACAACTGACTAGAATGAACAAACCTCAGCTACCACAAGCTAGTTGTTTCATCTTAGTTTAGCTCATGCTAACCTGGCAACGCTTTGGACTGGCATGAAAGGGGGCACACGGTTGCTTCGTCCCCTAGAGGATCCAGCTGCTTCAAGGGTGTGCAGCTTGACCAGAGGATCTGGCTTTTCCGGCTGCTGTAAGAGGTAGCAGCCGTCAGCCGATGAGCTAGAGACCATCAGGATGGTAATCTGCAGGTTTGTACTATCTTGCAGTCTTTGAATTGAGATGAAAGTTGGGCTGCTTAGGTAAGCTTTGCTCCCAGACCCCTCCAGACAATATATAATCTACAACAGATAATGAACAGCGCAACAAGACATATTATCTTTAAAATTCTTATCTTTTAAGTTATAATTATGATGCCAGATTAGGTTATTATTAATCAAACTGTTCTGAAGCTGAAATGAAAATGCTGAGCATCTAAAATGATGACATCTAGTGGTTGCTTCAAGAGCCTACCTATAGTAGTATCCAAGGATTTGGGTATTTTTCAGTTTCCGTGACGATGACAGATCAGCAAGCCAATATTCTAACGAGATACTTCCAAATACTGAAAGTTTATTTATCAATTTTTTTTCCAATATTTTCCTTGGCCCATTGTTGAACATGTTAAACAATTGCCCGTTTGAGGGTTTCTGGAGCATTGTAAGAATTTATTAGGGGTTTGTGTGTTTTTAGGCAAAGTAGTCAGAGACAAGCATTTTTTTAAAGAGACTTTTTTTATTCATTAAAAAAAAAAAAGATTCCTATCCTTTTTTGGGAAGTGAATTTTCATCCACATAAACCACATGTTTCTCTTCATCCCTTGTGTTTCACAGCTCACTGCAAGACCAGTTCTTTGAATCCCGCTGCCTGGCACAAAAGCGAACAGATGCCACACACCAAAAACTTCTGGGTTTGCTTCTCTGCAAACAGACACTAGACACAATGTTTTTTTTTTCTAAAAAGTTTATACCTGTAATTAAAATGTTGTGAAGGTAGATGAAAGACAAACATGTGTAAAGTTCTATGTCTTTAAAAACCACCCAGGAGCCCGTGAATCCACCAACTTATCTTAAATTATCTGGTTCATTAGCTGCTAAATTCGCCAATATATTTCCTCTTTGGAAACTTCATCTGTTTTTTGTCAGTGGGTGGGTCGAGTAAAGCGGTTTTAAAGAGCTTTTCTTTCAAACCTGCTTCCTGCCATGGATAGAAAAAAAGATGATAAAAGCTGAAGGTACAAACGTAAAAGATTTTTTGACATAAAACCAAAACAACAAACTGAGATAAATGTCCTGAGAACCTGTGACTGATTCACACATTTACGTCACATTTGCGAAAATACCTGTACATATTCACTTCCAGAAGCTACAAAGTGTCTCCTATTCCTCTTTTTAAAGTAAAATAAAACACTCATTTTCTAATAAAATCATGAGGCATATCTTGGTTAACTGTTTCTGTAAGTTTTGGTAAATTACATTTCACAGTCTGGTTTTAAAAAGAACAGGTTTTTGTCCATCCCAGACGTGGAAAAGAGACATCAGTGTTGACGCGTGGTAAACACCCGGACTGGAGGTCTGGTTGAGAAGTGTTACTGAAACCGGAGCGTTGGGTAATGATAGATAATCACTGTGTTAACATGGTGGATTCTATGATTCAGCCAGTGGAAGATGGCGATGGAACCCAGACCCAGGTGGAGACGGCGTGTACACACTTCAAACATACGTATACAACTCCATAAATGCACGAGCAGCGGATGGAACAAGTGCGTAGGATTTATTTGACCTCTAACCTATCTACTAACCAAACCAGAGCTTTCAATAACGGGCCTCCTCTTCCAGTAAACGCTCCCCTTTTCCTTCCAGTAACGGCTACTTTGTGTATACTCGCTCTTCAAACCACAGAATGACACGTGACGGAAACTGATGAAAAAAAAAAATCATAAAAGCTGAGGCTGGAGTGACTAGTCATGTGTGAGGTGGAACTAAACATGTGAAACATGTTTTTTTCTGGGCCTTTAAACACAATGGTTAGAGATGGTGAACATGTTGAATCCATTATCAGCTACTGCAGCTCGGCCTCAACGCTTCCAGCCGTTGAAAATCTTCCAGATTAGCTGCACTGGTCTCCTTGAAAACTGTCAAAAAAAATAACCAAATCCCAAATCCCATCATATTCCAGTCAAGTGCTGTGTAAATTTTAGCGATTGGGCTCGGGGGCTGACCTCAGTGGCTGGGTCATTAGTGAGCAGAGTGGCTATTGGCTGGTTGTCATAGCAGCAGAGGGTTATGGCTCCTGCTTAATCTCCAGGGAGGGCTGTAACAGTGCAGAACAACAATAGGGCCAATGCTGTGTTTAGTCTGCGTCTGTGGGGGCTTACAGCAGATTCTGCACTTTGAAACCAGATCCTGGTTTTCTACCAGAGACTTTAAGACTCTCGCAGCTAGATTATTACATCTTATTTGACTTTTCATCTGTTTCCAAGACACACCACAACCACGCAGTCACATCATCACACCCAGACTGAAACCAGAAGCAACAGCTGATATTCAACGCTCCCCCAATCTGCCCTAGCCATCTCCTGTTGCTGTTTTGCACTTGTTTGGGACCTCGTATCTCAATTCTTCTGAAAGTATGTTTCTGCTCAGCATTATCAATATTTTCTTTACACCCTCCCATTTCCCATAAACAATCCCAACGCCACATATGAACCGCCTGTAACTTGAGGCAACGAGCTCAGCGTCTGAGTCCCGACGGAGTGTGGTTTCCATTTATACTATTAATAATTCAAAAAGTATCAGCAAGTATTGTTTGAGTGATGTTTAGTAGCTAATAGGTAGCCAACAACCACCATCCATCTGAGAACGTCTTATCTTCTTCTTGTCTTGAGGGCAACACATCCCCTGGCTACACGAGAAGCAACAAATCATTAACCATTGACCCAGAAACAAATGTTCACCTGGATGGATTTCCAGGCAGTTAAGGGTCAGGGATAGGGTATGACTGGAATATCAGGATACTCCACATGAACAGAGAAATGTGTTCTTTTCCTCAAGAAGGTAGGAAGAGCAAAGTTTGTTCTGGACCGGGCATGGTATACTGCAGAACTTCCAGAAGCTCTCACAGGCGAAAATAACCTCACGCCCACTTTGTACAGTGGCCGAGAAGTGCAATTGCAGTTTAAAAGTAAAAACAAATGTACAAATTTACATTTCAGAAAAAAAAATTACAATAGTAAAAGCAGTATTATAAAATGTGAAAGACTTCATCCAAAGGTAAAATCTTAACAATTTATAAAATTAGAAAAAAAAAAAAAAACATTTATTTGCAAGATGTGAAATACTTTAACTAATCTGGAAATAAATTTACAAGTGGAGGATCTGATGGAAAGTGCAGGTACAATTACAGGAAGTGTATTTTCTCCATGTGTCTCCCATGGATCTATTAATAAAAACTGGATGGGACATTGAAAATGGCCGCCCATTGATTTCAATGCAATTTGCTCACTCAGCGCATACGCTGAAAAAGTTCCTGACTTCCGGGTTTACTTCCGCGTTAAGGGGCCCATAGAGCATGCGCAGTTGAGTCACCTCCCATGATGCTCTGGGGCCTCCCATCATGCCCCGGGGCAATGACGCGAATATTAATGTAATGTAATGTAATGTAATGTAAACTTTATTTGTATAGCACCTTACATCGACCTCAAGGTGAACCAAAGTGCTTTACATAACATACAACAAAATAAAACAAGAATAAAACATATGAACATATAAAAACATCAAGTATAAAAAGTGTCGCCACACTACTGGGTATTAAAAGCCACCCTGAATAAATAAGTTTTAATTTTAGATTTAAAAAGGCCAAGGTCAGAGATGGTGCGTAATTCACAGGGGAGCTTATTCCAGAGCCTGGGGCCGGCAACTGAAAAGGCTCGGTCACCCCAGCGCTTCTGCTTTGACCTGGGCACTTCCAACAAACGTTGGTTGGAGGATCTCAGAGCTCTACCAGGCTCACGCACCGTTAAAATCTCCGATAAATAAGGAGGGGCAAGGCCGTTAAGAGCTTTAAAAACAAACATTAAAAGTTTAAAATCAACTCTAAAACGAACAGGCAGCCAGTGAAGGGAATAGAGGACCGGGGTGATGTGCTCTCGTCTGGGTGTGTTCGTTAAAAGACGGGCAGCTGCATTTTGTACCAGCTGAAGACGGCTAAAAGAGGATTGGGCAATGCCAACATAAAGTGCATTGCAATAGTCCAATCTGGAGCTGACTAGAGCATGGATAGCTCTCTCCATGTCGTGACGGCTCAAAAATGTTTTGACTTTGGTTAAAAGACGCAATTGATAAAAACTTGTCCTCACGACATTGTCCACTTGTCGGTCAAATTTTAAAAAGCTATCAAAAATAACTCCCAGATTCCTAACTTTGGGACTAAAAGATCCGGACAAAGAGCCAAAGTCAGCCGTCACAGTGTCACCAAACAAAATGCACTCCGTTTTGTCCTCATTTAAATGTAAAAAATTGCGTGCCAACCACTGTTTGATGTCAGCAATGCATTCCAGCAGGGAGCTTTGTGCACTAGTGACTTTAGGCTTCAGTGGCAGATAGATCTGTAGATCATCTGCATAACAATGAAATGATAATTTATGTCTGGCTATAATGGACCCAAGTGGCAACATATATAATGAAAAAAGAAGTGGGCCTAGAATAGAACCTTGCGGGACGCCGCATGAGAGGGAGGCACAGGAGGACCAGGAATCACCAAGCATAACGGAGAAGGTTCTATCTGACAGATATGACGTAAACCACTTGAGTACAGTGCTGTGAAGGCCAACATATTGTTTCAGGCGTGACAGAAGGACTGTGTGGTCGACTGTATCAAA
Organism: Cololabis saira; assembly: GCF_033807715.1. NCBI lineage: Eukaryota > Metazoa > Chordata > Actinopteri > Beloniformes > Belonidae > Cololabis > Cololabis saira. Next base: position 23,935,780 of record NC_084605.1, on the reverse strand, counting down.
GCCGCTGTGAGATCTAGCAGCACTAAGACAACAGGGCACTTGACATCAACAGACAGGGCAATATCATTGTGCACCTTTAACAAGGCAGACTCAGTGCTGTGACGAGACCTGAACCCAGACTGAAACTTTTCAAAAACAGAGTTGTTCTCCAGAAATGATCTTAACTGGGTAAAAACAACTTTTTCTAAAACCTTAGACAGAAAAGGCAAATGAGAGACTGGTCTAAAATTTGACAAAACTGAGGAGTCAATAAGTTAATATAATATGTATTAATATAATATATTAATTAATGTATATTATTACATGTATAGTATTACATATATTATTAATGTATTAATATAATATAATTACATAATATATATTAATATAATACATCCGTGGAATGCACGGACACGGCTGTGATGTCAGCCGTGACGTCACGCCCAGAAAGAGACTTTTCTTTGACTTTTCTGGCCGTTATAAAACATTTTTGACGGATATAAAGTCCATGACTTAAAAATATAGAATACAAAGATTAGTAATTGCCGGTGATTACAGCTGGAGGTGTCCTGTGAACAGTTTTAGAGGCTTCTCTTTTACTATTGCGGTCTATGGGAAAAAAGCTTTCTGGGCCCCATGGGATTTTTTGTTGCAGTACCGCGGCTGGCCACTGGAAAAAATTGGCGTGCCTTCTGAATGCGAGACCCGGGAGCTGGTTATTCCGCATTACCCACGCCCACTTTACATTTCTGACCAATCACACAACCGTTCTCGGAAACCACACAAGAAAAAAGCTCTGCCCAAATGAAGTGTCGAGAACAAGCTTCGAGAACTCCCAAACCAAAGCCTTGAGAAAAATAACATACTTCTCTGTTCTTGTGGAGTAAAGCTTAGGCACAATTTCCACTGGGGACGGGGGGGACATCCTCCATCTGACCAAGTCCCTCTAAACCCAAGCCGAACATCTGTACTAAAGGAGTTTTTTATATTGGGATGTAATGTTAATTGATTTCCCTTTTTTTCTTTTAAACAGCTTTAAAACAATATGACCAAGACAATTCAAATGTAAGCCTATGCCAAATTGTAGGAATCTAATGGCGCTTTTCCACTAGTACCTACTCAGCCCGACTCGACTCGCCTCGCCTCAGTTTGATGCTTTTCCACTGGGAGTCTAACCATGCCGAGTAGATACTTTTTCTGTAACTATTCTGCCGAGGCTGTAAGCGGCTGAGTCGGGCTGTATCTGACATCATCACACTACAGGCCACCGATTGGTCGGGGGGTGGGAATCAGACGTCTGAGTCAGGATGTGGACATCAGCGAAAGAGAGATGTAGACGGGGCGATAAGGAACGACAAGATCTACCAGGAGCTCTGTCACTTCATAGCTGCTCGCGGCTCCCAGCTGACTTTTCAACAGCACCGAGACAAATTAAAAAAAATTAAAAACCATTGCTGCTTGAAGCTTCTCTCACTCTCATTTTTTAACTTGGTATCGAACACAAGCCACAGACCAAGCAGCACATCTACCATCTAGTCCATATTCTACATCTTTAGTGTCATTGTCTTCTTCGTTTAGATAACACAATCAAATACATCACAGCAGCTTTGCTCCAACCCGCCTACTTCTGATCTGGTTATTGAAAAGAAACGAGGGCAAGGCGTGGTGAGTCGAGTCGGGCTGAGTAGGTACTAGTGTAAAAGCGCCATAATAGAAATATACTGTAAGATACACCACTTTATTTTTTAAAACATCCATCTATCCATTTTCTATACCCGCTTTATCCTGTGCAGGGTCACGGGGGTCTGCTGGAGTCTATCCCAGCTCATTACAGGCGAGAGGCAGGACAGGTCACCTTGGACAGGTCTCCAGTCTATCACAGGGCCACATATAGGGACAAACACTCACACCTACGGGCAATTTAGAACCACCAATTAACCTACTATGCATGTTTTTGGACTGTGGGAGCCGGAGTATCCGGAGGGAACCCACGCAAGCACAGGGAGAACATGCAAACTCCACACAGAAAGACCCTGCCGGGCCAGGGAATCGAACCGGGAACCATCTCTCTGTGAGGCAACAGTGCTACCCACCAAGTGCTGCCATGCTGCCCTTTTTAAAACATTTAAAAAAATATTTTTTATAAATGTTTACATTGGAAAAATTAAGTTCTGACATTGATTTTCTTGGACTTTCTCCAATATTCTGTATGAGTCTTCTGTCCTGGTAAAAACAAACAAAGTTTAGACAGTAGAAGCCACTCAGACCTACAGTATCGAGGTGATTTTGATTTCCTGACAGCAAAAGTAAGACACAGTTGGTGGTGAAGATATTTCATTAAATTATTCTCTCAATTCTTAATCGATTGACCTTCCACTTACTGATACAGAATGTAGGACAGCTGTTACTGAAAAATATTTTAGAAACATACTTTCTGCTGGAATATATGTCCAGCTTAATTTTTTTGTTGATTTTGTGTCACTATAGTCCCAATGTATGTAAAGGCAGAAGAAGTCCCCGTTCAAATTCTTAACTTTTAAATATTTTGGATGATAGGTAAATACATAACGGTAGAATTACCCTGCTGTATGCACACCTCTCATATTTCTTAATCTACTGAAAAACACACTTTGTGTCCCTCTCCTCCTACGTTACCATGGTCAGCATCGCCAGCCTTCTGATCACCGGTCCTGACACTACAACTCCCAGCATCCCTCAGTTCTCCTCATCATGGACTGCACTTGTGCCCTCATCATCACCCTCATCCATTTCACCTGTTATCCTGCCTACTTATACCCTGCACAGACCCAGCTCATTGTTTAGTCCACGTTACATGCGTGTTTCAGCCTACACCAACTTACCTGTGCTCCTCTGTGCATCTTTACACACGGCGTTTTCTTTATTTAACCCTACTTTAGACACGTCTACACTTGTGTCCACCTGCTTCTTTGGAAACCTGACACTTTCTAAAATAAAAACAAAAAATGTGACATATTTAGTGCAAACTGGGCTTTAATCATTAATGTATGCATATTTTTTTCCCAATATAAATTGTAAATCACTCACTGATTTTTGTGGTTTCTTTACAACCAAGATGGAGTCTTGTCTAAATAAATTCAACGTAAACATCAAGTTACGACAAGCCTTGTCTACCAGCATATACTGATCTTCCCTCACATTATAGGAAGCAAATGTTGCTGCTAACCTCAGTCCCTGCCCTCCTTTTTGCTGTCATAACAACTAATAGAAATGAGGATGTGTAAAACATGTAAAACACAAATGTGTTCAGACGTTGTTTCTTTACAGTTCAGCTTCAATGCCCTGTTGGATGAAAGCCAGATTGATTCTTGGTTTTTTAGTTTTTAGTTTTCCTTTTACAAAAAAAGTGGACAGTCCCGAGCACGTCATTTCTGCCAATTCATGATACGTTTATGTTACTCTATTTCTTTTTTTTTTCTGGACCACAGTGCTGAGTTTTTTTTTTTTTTTGTTTCTTTTTACATCCCTTATGTAGCTCAGATATACAGTAGTCATAGCAAATTTAACATAAAGCAAGTGAGAACAAGATGTTAACCCTACTGTTGAACTAGAGCTTGAAGATGGGATACAATTGAAACAGTTTCGTGTAACTGGAGCAGCTTCTGATTCAACATACATGAAAGTGGCCACACATGTTCTTTTGTGTTTTCACACTTTTTTCTTGAAGTTGAATTTCCCCAATGGAAAAGTTAAAAAGTAATTAAGCATGGAACTGTATAATTGTGTGTGTGTGTGTGTGTGAGAGAGAGAGACCTTAAAGGAGCTTGAGGCAGGATTGAGGCATGATTTATGAAAAAAATTTGTAATTAAGTTTTCTAGTAATAATGTCAGATGAAGCGTTCCAAACCCAAAAGAATGAGCCCTCTAGCGTATCTCTCCGTTGCCTTGAACAGGCTGTGTGCTGCAAAATGTGCTGCAATTCGGGCCCAAATTTCCCGCGCTGTCCTGCGGATGTGACGTCACATGACGCTGCATGCACGTTCTCCCCGTTCTCCCGTGCCGGCTTCACTGTTGCGTGCAGTACCCCTGACGGCCGTCGTGGTGAAGGGTGGCGCTAATGAGTCTCATTTCTTAAAAGGAGCCTCATGCTCCTTTAAATAACTAAGCTGAGAACATACATGTATATATATTGTATATATTTCTGTTTACCAAAAATCTCAAATGTCACTGTCTTTAAGCGATAATAGACCGTAGGGGGGAAAAAAATCACACCTTAGATCACAATGTGTTTTTTGGATATTCTGACATCTGTATTCTGTAAGATGAACAGTATAAAATAAAACAAAATGAAGCTTTTAGTTAAGATTTAAAAACATCAGTAACTGTATGACAGTGTTGTCTTTATTGACTCATGCTGATCTGAACGTGCATACGTTCAGATCAGCATGTACATATGAGAATGCCTTTTTTGAGCTTGAAGACAAATGAAACGTAATTTCTGCTGAACAGTCCCAAAAGTAAACGGTTACACGCTTATGACACAAATAACTGCCAGTCGCACAAGTAGATGTGTTTTAGCTTGGAGTGTAGAAGAATTACTTACTGAAAGGTACAAAACGATTTATAAAAAATGTGTAGTTGACTGATAAAGTGTGACAGTCGAAGCAGCCGTTTTTAGCCACAAACAAAGACCTAATGCTTCATGTTCCAAAAACACGCAGCATTCTCGCATACAGTGAAACACAAAATCTGAATTTGGCTACTTCCACGTTTAGCCAGACCCTAAAAAGCAGTGTCACTTTGAATCTCAGCACCGATATGAACACTAAACCAGACGTGTGACTGATCAGGCAGGTTTGAAAAAAAGAATGAAAAAGGCAGAGGAAAAGAAGCGTCAGACAGAAGTTAAATGACTGAAACCGAGAGAGAGCAAAACAACTACACAAAATACATCATCTCACTCATTTAAACCAAAATCAAATCTGTGAAATTTCCAAAGTGTCAGAAACATTTACTGGAAGTGGAACTGTTTCTGACCCCAACAGCGTGTCATTTTGACTTTAATTATGTCCTAAGTCTGCAGCAACAGTAGCAGGGTGCGAGGGGATTGTTTGTCCCTACACATGTTCCTACTTTGTTGAGAACTCTGCTGACTGCACTTTGAGGATTGAGTTGAAGCCAGGACGCCAATAAAACCGGCCCAGAGAGAGAAACGGAGGCTTTGACATGAAGGCAACAGTGAAACTGAACTTGTAGTTTTGAATGAAAGAATAAGTGATGTTAAGTTTGTTGACTGAAGAGCGTCTCACCCACAAACACATAAAAGTCCTTCAACATAACATTTATTGAGAATATATTTTATAAGAACATTTATCCTCTTTTTAGATGAAATATGCCAGATCATTTTTACAGGTTTGATGCATTGATGCTGGATGAATATCACAAATATCCTCCTTGTATTTGCCCCATGGGCGTTACGTTATTAGTAAAGCAGTGCAGCTTTTATGGATTTATCAAAATAAATAGATGAATAATGTCCCAAAACACCACTACAAATATCAGTAGTCTTGCATTCGAATGCAACCTTATAACTTTACTGTAGTGACAAAATCCCTTCTGCTCCAAAAATGTCATCAAATATTTAATGGGGAAACCTTTAAATTGAAGTAGGAGTGGTAACTTTTGAAGATGAACAAAGGCAGCCTGCCTGTTTTTTACGCACCTTATGACTAAATTAGTCTCCACATCCACAGCTGGATAAACAGCCAGATATATATTTCTAAACTATTTATTTAGTTATAAAAACTACTGCTTTCTAAAGAGGAATGAATTGTTTTTTTTAATACTCTGGTGCGTTCAGCAGTGATGGTCAGTGCATCGCCACCACAGGCAATGTTGACATCTGCTTTCTCACTTTATTTCCACAGCAAAATAAGTTTGAATGCAGATAGATGAGTTTGGTAAGAAACTCCTTTGAAAAAAGAATTGCTAGAAGTAAACACATGACTATAGGTGCTAAAGGCAAAAAAAGAAAGAAAAAAAAATGTCAGAGAAAGAGAGAGAGAAGGGGAAAGACCAACAACTTGTAGGAAACCTCCACTAACTGTCAGGAGAGCACAGGCGTGACGTCAGTCTTCAAGGTAACACCTCTGAACCAATGAAAGTTTCCACACACACACACACACACACACACACACACACACACACACACACACACACACACACACACACACACGTCTTGAGCATGCTCGGATGTGTGTGTGTCTGGTAAAACATAATAAAATCGAGGGGCAGACACCTTTTAAAAACATGATGACGATGTTTCTGGAACTGGGTGGGTACGAGGGTGGTGGTGGCGGCGGGGGCGTCTGTGGGGTGGAGTGACTATGAGGGTGTGGTAAGTGAAAGTGTGTGTCATGGTGGCATGTGGAAGCTGCCGTCTGTGCATAAACAGGAGCATGTCAGTGGTAGGTAGAGTGATGGTGATGTCATTCCTCCCAATATGAGCCCTGTTCTGTTCGGGTCGGTGTACATGTGTGGTTGGTCTGGATGCGTGTGCTTTGTCACGCCTGTTTTCTCCTCCTTATGTGTACAATACAGCTTCTATGAAGTATTTTGCATCAGCTGCTGGTCGGGAGTTTCCTTCCCTGGTCCCCACACTAGTTGGGTCTGGAGTCAGGATGCCAGACTGCCCGGCTGTTACTGGATGGAGCTTGAGATTAGAGTTTGGCAGTGAATATGATTGTGAAAATAATAATTAACTTATGACACTCAGGAAGACAAATTCAACAAAAATCTTTTGTGAAGTTTAAGATTTCAAAAGGTACAGAAAGGTGAAGAAATGTGCTGCAGAAAAAAAAATGGTTTAAAAAATAAGTACTCTAAGTGGAGATACATAAAATGTTCCAATCTTTGAGTTTTAGTAGTGACCCAATTAGATTTGTTTTGCTTATGAACTGCATTGGCGTCGTTATATTTTAGAGGAGCTGAAGCCCCCTAAAATATTCTTAAGCCCCCTAAATAATTTGGTGGGTTTTTAAAAAAAAATGTAAAAAATATTTTTAACAAAAAAGTGCAGACAAATTCAATACAAAGACTCACGTTTATTCACTCAATATGATCATTTGGTTTCCCCTGACTTCACTGTGTAAGGTCTTCCAGCCTTCGTCGGCGCTTAGTTATCCAATCCGTTCCACTTGATATAGAGAACTCCCACATTACTGAAAATCCAGTCCTTGTTTTCACTGCAGCAGCTGCACCTACAAACTCCCTGCACAAGGTCCCAGCTAGACGTTCATGTCTAGAGCCAGGCAGAGAGCAGCATCAGAAATGGACGTATGTAGAGTTAATGAAAAGCTACAAGAATGTGCAACATAACACCCTTTAAATAACGGTATTGACATCTTGACTAAAAAATGTACTAATAAACATATTAATGTTTTTATAATGCAAGAAAAGTAACACCTTGAGAGAAGTTTTTCTGGAATGTTCTTTTTGTAAATATCAATTGGCTTGTTCCTTTTTAATTTTGTATCACAAATAAAATCAGAGAACTACACTGCCTGGAGCTGTGCTCGGCCCACGTGGCTGCTTGGCCTTGCTGCTCACGGGGCTACAGTAGGTTGGTTACAGTCAACTGTAGCTCAGAGTAAAAATAATAAAGATAAAAATAATAAATATTTATATCGCAATTTTTCTTAATGTTGATATAAAGTGTTTAACAAGGCAAGAGAGAATTCAGTTCCGTTAAGTTCAGCTGTCAAGGCACTCCAAAAATAGAATTAAACTCTTAATATAAAGCCAAAAAATAATACTAATAACTGCCTATCTAAGGAAACTAACAGTTTGGATCAAAACCTTTCTTTGATACAATCCTCCATCATGAGCAAGCACCATGCGACTGTGGAGAGGAATACCCATGAGGCGCGGGCCGAGCGACTGCGGGCCCCAGCAGACCTCCGCGAGTTCTCATTTCAGCTCTCTGAGAACTATTTTTTGGATGTCGATGGGTCATGTTAAAGTCAGTCAGTTTGGAAGGGTCATGAAATGATGTAAGCCAAAAGTCACTTGATTGAGATACTCAACTTTTGCAAGAAGCTGATGAGGCAATCCAGCTGGTGTCCCCCCGGTCAGCCCTGATTAGTAGCATTCAAATGAGAGTGAAGATCATTGTTTCAGGCTGCTTTATGAAGTTTTCCCTCCAAACCCTTCCAGGCCATTCCAGAATCAATCACAGCAGTCTCTAAGTACAGTTAACACTACAACAAGCCATATTTACAATAAAAATTACTGTGCTTTGTTAGGTCTTTATTCAGAATTCAGAAGTCAAAATGGTGCTAAAAGCTGAGTAGCTAAAGTCATGGCCGCTTGCCATTGGCTATGCTAGCCATCAATCTGAAGATGACAGTCCTAATTATGCATAAATTGTGGCCTTATACAATTTTTATCTGGTGTAACGCTTACAAATAAATTTCCCCACACGGTCTTCCTGTGTCAATTCGGGGTAAGGAGACCATAATCATTTTTTTTGTACAAGTCTGTTTATTTCTGCTGCAAAGACTGACTCACTTCTGGAGCCAAACCCTAGTGGACAGTCTGGGGGCTGCAGTTTTCTTCACTGCTGGGGTAGCGCCAGTCTGCAAAGCTTGACATAGTACCTCAGCGCTACATTGGTGTAATTTTTTGGCAACTCAAGCTGGAAGGAAGTCAGACAAAAGGAACAATAGAGTATCTGTTTGATTTTCAAAATAAAACACTGGAAGTGGACTCTGACTCGAGCATCACAACCTGTGGAGAAAGACCACAGTCTCACAAGTGGCAAAATTCCATCCCAACTCAGTATTTACTAAATTTGCATGGCATCTCACCGCTGTAAGATGCTTTGGCCTTGGAGAGTAATGTTCCAGGAAGTTTCGGTGGGCGTGTGACCCTTTTTAGCTGCCACTGTGGGTGCAGGCCTCCCTGCTCGTGCTGGCATAGCACCTCCAATCAGCTGCCTGTAAAGCTGTCAGTAGGGACCGCAGGTCCTGGAGGTATGTGGCGCTGAGCCCTGCAAAAAAAAAAAAAAAAAGCCTCAGATCACCCTGCTGTTTCTGCTCCTGAAAAATGTGCTCCCTACAAGCGGGCAAAATATTAGCAAACTAAAGATGCTGCATGATATTGTTTATGCCATCGTTTTGTTTGCCACAACAAAATCAGCAAAGAAATAGTCTTGGTTGTTATTTACCAGAGTGCACAGGACAACATCCACATTATGAGGTGATTACCTTTTACTTTCTATCGTGAAGTCTGGCAGGCCGTATTTCTCTAAGCTTAAGTCTGCCTGCAGCTAATTATATGTGTAAACCTGAGCAGGTTACTGCTGGTGGATTTTATAGGACATATTAGTGTTTTTTCATGATGTTGAGCACAGCAGGGAAACTGCTGGGCAGAGTTTAAAAAAAAATAAAAAGGGGAAAAAAAAGCAAGCTGATACTTTGAATGTGTTTTGAATGTGATGGTTTATGGTCAAGTGTTTGAGCTCACAAAAATTAGCCAAAATACTAGAAGAAACCACCTATTTACCTGGTAATGACATCTAAGATTCAAATTGTGCCATTGCCATCCAAAGATGGACCACTGTCTTATTTTTTGACTAAAAGCTTAAAAAAAAGAGCATTCCACCACTTCTGCTACATCAACAAGATGGTATGAGGACACTTCTTCACTCATAATGTTGGTATTATTGCAACTATTTTGAAGTAAAAACCTTTTGAATCAAAAGGTGTTCTGCAGCCATATTGGTTATCACAATTACTGGCTCCTGGATCAGACGCAAGTTTTGCTAAATGAATTTGTACGGCTTCCTAGGCAGTACAGTAATATGATTGAGCTCTCTGTGGATTAGGTTACCTTTAGGTCCAAATGGGATGATCTTTTAGATTTTTGCACCAGTAATAAATTTGTCAAAGTTCCTTTTCGACTTCATAATATCTTACTTGGATGGAACCTTGTGTATGCACTTACGTATAAAAACATGTACACATATAAATCCCATTAGAGGAGCCCTGTTAGAAGCAGAGACCTGCCGCTTTTCGAGTTACGGTTTGGTCCAGAACAGAGGTGAAGTCAGATCGACAGTCTGCAGACCTGTGGAGAGCACCACCGCAGAGCAGCGTTTCCCTGCCAACCAGACTGGGCCTGTGGCTCGGCCCAGGCATCAGCCTTCAGAAGACTGCACAAAGTCCAACGTTGGGCCCCTTTCATGTTGCTTTCACAGGCTTAGCTCCTACTTGACAGTAAGACATTCGCAGTCACTACCGGTGAACCAGAACACGTAACTTTGGCTTGTGTCACTCTGCAAGCAGCTAAAAGGTTTGTCGCAGGGTGAGATATCCATTATGTGCAACTTCTTTGCCAAGTCAGCTACAGTATGCCAGGTGTTCACACACTGTAAACACGGAAACCAGTGTACAACAGCTACTAGAGTTCAAACTTAAGTCGTTTTTATGGAAACGTGAGCACATTTGTGTAGTTTCTAATATTTTGTATGGTTGGTGCGTTACTTTACATTTAGTTTAGGATGTTTCTGTAGCAAGGGCTTGCTACTTGGGGTCACCCGACAGGACAGAGGACACAGGGTTTCGTGCAGGAAACGTTTTATTCACCCAGACACACGTGCCAGCACCTTCTGCAGCGCTCCTTCCTCCCAGAAGAGAGCTCTTGGCTGGTGTGCAGCCACTGCTTATGTAGCCAGGCAGGGTGGAGAGATTGATTGGGCAGGTGTGCCCAATCAGCTGAGTGGCTGCTCTTCCACCCTGCCACAGTTTCATTTTATTATTACTTAGCTATCACTTTAATCACTTATTATAGACAACTTTAGGATGTTTCATTTTATTATTACTTAGCTATCGCTTTAATCACTTATTATAGACAACTTTATACTTCAAAGCATTTCCCTTGGCTAGTTTGGGAAATCCATTAGTTAACCTCCTTTAGCTGTTTGTAAATACCTTATTAAATGTAGCTGATAATCTATCCATTACGTTTAGGTGATTGACCTTGTTGTTACATCGATCTTGCCAAATTTGTAGCTACTACACAAGCAGCTGTAGCTAGCAGGTTCAACAGTTCCCCCCTTGATCTTACAGCCTTATTGCATTTTCTTTTTATTTCATGCTTTAGCTATATATTTCATCAGCTGGAATATCCTTCAAGTGTATTTAAGATGGAGTGGGTATCGGATGGATGGTTGATCTCCATGGCATGGCTCCATGTGTTGAATGAACCAGACGTTGTCCAGATTTCAAATGCTACCTTCTAAATGGGCTAGGCTTGGCCAAATGCCAAGAGAAAATGGTCCATGTCTGGTGGATATGTGGCCGCGTTTTAACAGCCTCTCTGTTTGAGTCAACGCTGTCATTCAACTGTTGATGTGGAGAAAATGGGCAACAAACATTCTTTGCTATCTGGGTTTTGGCTAGATTTATATCAGTTCAATTGTGGGTTTCTTATCATTAGTTAACTCTTTCTGGCTTTTATTTGCTACAAAGCTAACAATCTAACTAGCTAACAATGTTTGTTCATTACTTATAAATTGGATTTGTAGACTGGTTTGTGCATCAAACTCATGGTGTATTTTAGTACCCATTGTTTCAATGCGGACAACAACAACTGCGACTGGTCTACTCGGTAGCAGGCTTCTTTTTCTCCTTGCGTTTACCGCTACTGCTTCTTCATCTTCAGATTGCTGCAATGTCTGGCTAAATTACTGATGCTCCTAACAGCTGAAATCCTAATACAGCTGCACTTCAGTCATATGAATCCAATCAACCATGAATAATAGCTCTTATTTAGCTCCTCCAAGCAACATGGGGGGAAAAAAATCTAAATTTCATAACAAGACCGACATATAGCATTGGTGTGAGTTAAAGAAATGGGTTGTGTTGTAATTTTTGCTGCTTTTACAATAAAGTGAGAATTGAAAGGAATCTGCATATTAAACAAATGATCAAAATTAAACGTATGTTTAACAATAACCAGGGGAAAAGCTGAGGCTCCTGTCGCAGGTGAGAGATTTCACTAAGTGTTTTCTGGTTACTGTTCGATGCCAGGAACTAGCTGCTGTGAGGTGTCGGTGCAAACCTCCATCTCACCTCGCTACCCTCTAAGTATAGAAAAGGTTTTTTGTAGTTCTTCAAATTTAGTGAAGTATTGCATTTCACTCTGTTTGCCTGTAACCTCAGCAACTGCTGCTGTTCTTAACTGGTGAAGTATTTCCATTAAATCAAGCTGAAATTGCAAGAGATGATGGAAAAAACTTTTGGTTCGTCCTTCTGGTTAACGAGGCCTGAAGAAATGATGATGGTTCAGGTAAGCAGCCAATTTTAGTGTACGCAGCGCATGAAGGTGAAACTAAAAGACAGAAATAATCAGTTTGGATTCATTACGGACCACACGAAGCAAGATCACCTGGGCACCTGGACATCCAAATTGAAGAAAAAGCAGGCCAGCAACAAAGATCATGCAAGTCTGCATAGCCTGCAGGAGAGATAATCAGAACTCCTGCTTCTGAAGTAATGACTATTATCAGTCCTTACTGTGTGTGTGGGCAGAGCTGCGCCAATGCTAACAGCCTCAAACTCTCCATCAGAGGGAGTGAAGGGAGTCAGATAGGGTAGCAAACCCAACTGTGTGCATAGTAAAGTAGTTTTCATGAACTCAAGAGCATCAAGTGTGTAAATGAGGAGTGAGTTTGTCGTGAAGCCAATCTATGAAAAACAACATAAGAATTTAAATGTGAATGCTCGCACATTCATGAGTATTTCTGATGGCAGACCTGCCACTGTCTGTCTGCAAAATTCTCATATAAATCTTTAATGTTTAACCTCCTGGCGTGTGCCTGGGTGTGGATGGATGCTCCACCACTGCCGTTTGCATATGCACAAGCCTACTCATAACTGAGACCATATAAATCTGAATTTGTCAAGGCCATATACCTGGTAGTGAAAGTTGATTATGTACTTGGGTTGTTTGGGGCAGTTCAGGATGCTGAGAGATGCACCTGCAGAGGTTGGACGGCATGATGGATGAGGTTTATGACACTGTGTATGAAAATACATATATATATATGTGTATCAACAAATGTGTGAAAAGGTGTTAAATATTTATATGGAAGGGAATATACTTAAAGGGAACATATGAAAAAAATGTTGTGCTTCAAAGCAAATATTTCGATGTCTGAAGTAAGGATGCCCCGATAACGATACTGTATCGGGGCCGATACTGCTCTCATATGCTCGTACTCGTACTCGCAAAAATTCCCCGATACCACGCACCGATACCTGTAGTTACTGGTTAGCGCCACTAGGGGGAGACGTTGAGCCGTCCCGCGGCTCCCCGGGCCTGGCAGCCTGGCTGAGCTGCAGCTCCTGCTGCTCTGTGGCTGTAGCCAGCTGTTCCATGTTTCAGTAAATTCTATCTTCCTTAATTATACAAACTGGACAAACCTTACTCACAGGAAACTTTATTAAACACTCCACGTAACTCACAGTACGACATAAACAATCCCATTGTTACATTCCGGTTAGCCGGGTTAACCCATTAGCCGCGTTAGCCGATTAGCCGCGTTAGCCGCGCCGACAGACTGCAGTCTGTCTTGCTTCTGTCGTCGTGCCTTATTTTGAAATATGTCCACACTGCTGACGTCCTGCTTACATTAATTGTCACTATCTTGCCTGAAACTGCACTCTATATAACCTGACTGTAAGAATGGGATTGTTTATGGTCTTCTTCTTCTCTGTTTTATTGGCGGATCGCAACCAACTTTAAGGTGCATACCGCCACCTACTGTACAAGAGTGTGTAACATCAGTTCATTTAGCCTGTTTTTTAAATTCTATTTGATCGTTTATGTTGTTTCCAGAGATGGGTAGAGTAGCCAAAAATTGTACTCAAGTAAAAGTACTGTTACTTCAGAATAATATGACTCAAGTAGAAGTAAAAAGTAGCCATCCAAATAATTATTTGAGTAAAAGTAAAAAAGGACTTGGTGAAAAAACTACTCAAGTACTGAGTAACTGTTGTGTAACGTCTGAAGTACAAAATAATCATCTTCAGGCAAATTAAATCAATAAAATAAATACAAAATAAAGAATAGCTAAATTAAATTAAATTAATCTTAAAGTAAATTCAAGTACTTTAATAAATAATAAAATAATAACAGAATAAAAAAATTAATTAAGCACAAGTAGCACAAAATGTCAAGCCTTTGTACTTTTCTTTTTTAACCAGGCAGAACTAGAACAAGCCCATGAACACATAACTGTGTGTGTTTGAGTCTGTGTAATGTGACAAAACATGCAAAAACAAGCATTTTTCCCAAAGAATCACTCAGTGATGTCATGAGATTGACGCGTACGTGGATAAAAGGGATAAAAGAAAAATCAACAGCTCAATGTAGCCTAGCTGGCCGAGTTTTGTTTAAAATTGAATTTCTGTTGCAAATAAAACCTGTCTTTCAATTCATTGCATTTTTCATTGCATTTTTAGCCTAGTTATTTTTGTGGTAGAAGTATCGGATCGGTACTCGGTATCGGCGAGTACACAAATTAAAATACTCGTACTCGTACTCGGTGTGAAAAAAATTGTATCGGGACATCCCTAGTCTGAAGTGACTTCTGAATCAAAGATTTTGGCATAGTACAACCCTGGAACTTATTTCTGGGCTGCCCAATGCAGCTGAAAATATATATTTCATAGAGCTGTTCAAATCATTGGGGCATTGTGACATCACAGACCCATATTTTTGTGTGGAATCACTCACCTTTTCTTCCACCTAAGTCAAAATAGGGGTGGTGTCAAGTGTTTGACTCCACCCCCTGAAATCAACTATCAACTCCATGGCACCTATAGAGGAGGTGAATTTTTATGTAAGTGTATTGAAAGTCACACATTTGTGCATAATCAGGGGTGTGCTTTTTGTTTAAGTATGAAATGGTTGTCATTTAGCTACTTAGGTCTTAAAGTGCTAACAGACCATAATCATTCTTTTTTTTCATTTTTTTTAAAGATTTTTTTGGCTCTAATAATAATCAATTTTATTCGGAGCGCTTTTAAAAGATCTCAAAGACACTTCACAGACACGAAGATAAAACATTGAGATCAAGAAAATTTAAATTAAAAACCACAGGATAAAAAAAGATAAGAGATAAAAGATAAGATAAAGGATAAGAAACAAATCACACATTAAAAGCTGTTCTGAAGAGGGGAGTTTTGAGATGAGATTTGAAGGTGGGTAAGTCTGTGCAATTGCGGATGTGAGCGGGGAGAGAGTTCCGGAGGGTGGGGGCAGCTATGGAGAAGGCTCTGTCGCCCCAGGTCCGGTGCTTGGTTCTGAATGGTGGAGACAGGAGGTTGGCGGTGGAGCAGTTTGGTAAGGTAGCAGGGGGCCTGGTTGTGGAAGGCTTTGTGGGTGAGGAGGAGGACTTTGAAATGGATGCGTTGAGGGACAGGGAGCCAGTGGAGCCTCTGGAGGACTGAGGTGTGGTCACGGAAGCGGGTGTGATTGAGCAGGCGAGCGGCAGAGTTTTGTATGTGTCGAAGTTTATTGAGGACCTTGGAGGATGAGCCGTAGAGAATGCTGGGGGGAAGGAGATGGATTTGATGTTTCTGAAAGTTATTTTGCGTTTATTTTTGGGGTTGGGGATGGGGATGTCGATGTACATGGTGATTGCCAGATGTTAAGGTTGAGGCTGGAGAGTTTATGCATTGTGAGGCCGGAGGAGCAGACAAGATCCACGATGTGACCGCGGGTGTGGGTGGGGAAGTTGATGTGTTGTGTGAAGTTGAGGCAGTGTAGCAGGTCCAGGAACTCAGTGGCAGGTTTGCAGTCTGAGTTGTCAATGTGGAAATTAAAATCACCCAGGAGGAGAACGGAAGGTGAATTGGCACATAGCTGTGTCAGGAGATCGGAGAAATCAGAAAGAAAGGAGGGGTTTGGCTTGGGAGGGCGATAAATGACGGCAGTGACTAGAGGGGTGGGGCCAGACAGTTTGAAAGCAATGTGTTCGAATGAGGGGAGATCAGGGGTGGAAAAGGAGGTTCCATGGGTCGGTCCCGGTTCCGCGGTTCGGTCCCGGTGCACAGCTTGCAGGTAGGCAGCGGCGGAGTGTCTTCCATGCTAATTTGACATCTGGAGTGGGTAAAATTACGTATTCCCTCCTAACAAACTCTAGTGCAGTGGTCTTCAACCCTGGTCCTCGGGACCCCCTGTCCTAGATGTTTTACATGTAGGACAATAGAACACAATTTTTCTTAATTTTAAAAGGTAGTTAGGCATATAGTTTGCCAGGACTGCCAGGCAGATCCACGGGTCACGTTGTGTTAGCATGAGCTAAGCTATAATAGCTAGCTGGGGGTAACAGAGGTTGGGTACACATGATCCAGTTCCCGCCGCTGCTCGTCCGCCCTGTTTTGGATTAACTAGGGTTGGACAGAGTTGACTACCGCCAATATACCTTCATCCAGAGCCCAGAAAATTGGCCTTTTGGATTGTTTTGATTTCCATGAAACTTGTAAAAATAGCTGTAATGCCATTAGTCATTGAGTTAGTGGCATTTTATTTTACACTATTATTATTTACAAATGAGATAAAAGCAACATACTCTGTAAGAAAGTAATGTAATGTAATGTAAGTAAGTAACTACTAGAATTTAAATCTCAGCACACTAAAAAATGGATGAGTTATTTTAAAAGTGATTAGGTGCATTGAATTGATGTTCAAGGTTGTAAAATGTCCGTGCCATGGGCTTCTTAGGGAGTGGGTCCAGGCCCGTGTCCTGGAGCGCTGGAGCTGCTTCCAGGCACCTTGTCTGGATCACGCTCATTACTCTGCTACTGGAGCCCTAATGTGGCTTTATGGGGAGCGTTTGGTGTCCCCCCGGACAAATTAGGGTGGCTAATCGCCACATTTGGGGAATAAAAGTGTTCATTCAAAAAGCAGATTGTTCCAATTTCGTCATTAGTTTTATTACTAAGCCGACAGAGGATGGACGTCTGCGTTGGCTTGTCAGAAGGTTTTGTAAAAGCTATAAACCATATTAGTAAATGTAAAAAAATAAATAAAAAAACAAAACAATTGAGGTTGGGTTTTTTTTATGCACCTATCTTTTCAAGTTTTTAGGGCCCGAGCACTGACAGTGCGAAGGCCCTATTGTATCTGAAGGAATCTCTTTCTTTTTCTTTCTTTCTTTCTTTCTTTCTTTCTTTCTTTCTTTCTTTCTTTCTTTCTTTCTTTCTTTCTTTCTTTCTTTCTTTCTTTCTTTCTTTCTTTCTTTCGACGAAATGTGGGCCTTTTTGCCCCCATAAACGTGCCCCAAAAGTCACCAAATTTTGCACGCAAGCCAGGCCAGGCGAAAAATTTGATATTTAATGGTTTGCATTAATGGGCGTGGCAAGATGGCTCAACAGCGCCCCCTAGAAAACTATGTGCCTCAAGCCCCACAATACGGTTTGACGTACATACACGAAAATCGGTACACACCTGTAACATGTCGCAACTTAAAGAAAAGTCTCTTGGCACCATGGCCGAAACCGAACAGGAAGTCGGCCATATAATACGGCCCGAACCGTAACGGGCACCCAGGTGTGTCATACATCAAAATGTGCGTCTCCATCCTGAAACGACGCGCATTACTTTTCTCAGTCAAAAGCGTTACCGTGGCGAAGCTAGACGGCAAAAAGCGTGCCCCCCCTTCATCTGATTGGTATGTGATAGTTCCTACTTTCTGCCATAACTTTTGAATGGTTTCACATAGAGAGTCGTGGGTGGTGTCATCTGACTCGGTTTTGAGTCTTTGAACATAATTGGTGCAAATTAGCCCCGCCCCTTCATCTGATTGGTCGATATCTGATAGTTCCTGCTTTCTGCCATAACTTTTGAACGGGTTGTGATAAAGACATGTGGGTGGTGTCATCGGACTCGGTTTTGAGTACTTGACCTTCATTGGCCTGAATTAGCCCCGCCCCTTCTTCTGATTGGTCAATATTTGATAGTCCCTATTTTCTGCCATAACCTTTAAATGGTTTGACATAGTGAGTCGTGGGTGGTGTCATCGAACTCGGTTTTGAGTATTTGACCTACATTGGCATGAATTAGACCCGCGCCTTTTTCTGATTGGTCAATATTTGATCGATCCTATTTTCTGCCATAACTTTTGAATGGTATGACATACAGAGTCGTGGGTGGTGTTATCGGACTCGGTTTTGACTCCTTCACCTTAATTGGTGCAAATTAGCCCCGCCCTTTTTTCTGATTGGTAGATATGTGATAGTTCCGATTTTCTGCAATAACCTTTGAATGGTTTGATATACAGAGTCGTGGCTGGTGTCATCCGCTAAATGTCCAGGCCTGAAGAATCTACATGCAAGTCATACAAGCGCTTCCACTGCAGCACGCCTGAACGTGCACAAGGGTGCGAGGGCCCGTTCATCGCTGCTTGCAGCTTTAATTCTTCTTTTATATGCTTCAGAAATGACACTTGTGCCCATGTACTGACTTGCACCATGTGCATGCATTAAACTGGACTCCAAACAACAAAACCATATAAACAGTCTCTATTGCAGACAGTCCTCTGAGGATTAGATTAACTCTTGTAAAAACAGAGGGGAAAAAAAGGCGCAGCATGAACATGAAACGTGTGTGTCGTTCATTTTATAAAGAAGTGGTTCACTGATTCATGTGGAGCTGTTATTGTGCTGCCTGCGACCTCTGTGAAAATGTTACGATAGCGAGGCTCTGGATTAGGTGTCAGCGCGCCGTGTGTTTGTGTGTGTCTGTGTCCACGGCATAGTCCCAGGTTTACAAGTCGAGTTAATACTGGATAAGCAGGACGACTGACATGTTTACATCTTGGTCGTCAGCATCTGAAAGGTTCAGTCAGAAATCAAAAGTTTGGACATGCCTCGTGACTGAAAGAGAAACCTTTGACCTGCAAAGAAAAGCAAGTTCTTTGGGCTTTTTACAGTTGCGGGGTATGCCACAGTGAACACTGGGCCTTTTTTGTGCGATTTGTGCTTGAACTCTAATTGTTAGCGAGATTTAAGTGTTTTTGGACATTCGTGGAAATGTTACTACACAACAACAAATCCACTCCGGCAACATTGTATAGATAAGGGCTCCAAATCAGACTCGACAACATTTAAGGTTTACATGGTCTGCTGTTGTCACAATATGAGTTAGAAACATGGTACATCAACTGATGGGAATTTTGTTAAATTAAGTTTCAGATACTGTTTCTGAAAGTGTCACTGGGTTGACAGAATTGGCTTCATATGTTGTCTGACTTCCACACATGAGCATCCAGAAAATGTTTCCAAATTAAAAGATAAAAAAAAGTGCAATTGAATTGTCTTTTAATGTTAATTATCTGCTACCAGCCAAGAAATTTTAAATAACCTATAACTAAGGAAATGAGCGTGCTGTATTTTTATTATTCCTGCTCACTGCTTCAGGTAGACTGTTGATAAAAATGTCTCCAGTTATGGAGACAATGCACTTTTGTCAGTTTTTGCAACTCTATTCGTAATCATCTTTATATCCAACCGTTTTCACGTCACGTCTTGATGCGTCATTGGAACAAAGACGTGGTATAACTGCGTTAGTCACCTCTGTCAAGGTCTGTGCCCCGCCAGCATACAAACAGAGCAGATAAAATGTTTGTTTTTCTTTGCCCTGCCTCAGTAAAACCTACGTGCTCCATGTCCACAGGTAGACATGCCGAGTCAGGATACACCTCCCTACGTTGCGGTGGAGCACACTGCCAATCTGCGATTGATTTGCACTCACAAAGATTCACACATAAACTTGAAATTAAGCTTTCCGTGGCATCTGTGAATCCGGAGTAGGTTTTCATTAAGGAGGTGATTTATGTGCAAATCCACTCACATATTTTATGACGATTTTATGAACGAGGATATGTGTGTTCTGTGTATTTTTATTTTGGCAAAAGCCTTACATCTGACGTCCTTCCTCACACAACCCACCCCATTTATCCGGGTTCGGGACTGCCACTGTGAATTTCTGGGGCAACGGGGGCTCAGTGTTGTCCCCAGAGACACTTTGACATCTGATGAGGCTGGGGACTGATCTAGCAACCCTCAGGTTGGACCACAAAATTCAAGTGGGATCTTTTTTATGGTCTTTTATCAAATATTACATCACATTATCTGCCATAATTTACTCTCATTTTAATAGTCCACATGGTGGAGATATGCTGTCGGAAATATCCTCTCCCCTCCACGTTCTGTATGCTTAAAACCCAGGAGAAAATCCTTGTACAAACCAGACTATCAGACTCCAAGTGCACTGGGACCCGACACCCCACCCTCCCCGTCCCCCTTTACACATAACTCAAAGAGCCCTTCTTCTCCACGCCAGCTGACTGCACGAGGAAGGAGAGGGAAAGCAGGCAGAAGAGAGTAGCTCAAGGAGGACAGAAGCCCAAGTGCTTCAAAATGCTCCTTTCAGCATCTAATCTCCATTTACATAAATTGTGTTGAGTTCAATTTTTCTTACATATGATAATTTCTTCAGAGCTCTGTAAACTTAACCAGCCACGGGACGTATGTCAAGATATGGACTTTTATATCATACATTTTTATTCTTTTATTAATGAAGTCTAATTATTTGTAGTCTTTCAGTTCAAACATGTTTTATTTATATTCACCAAATAGCAAGACAACTTTACAAGACTTTACAGCTTTAATCGACGGGAAACCAACATTTCCCCACAATTGTTGAAATTTTAAGCTTGTCAGTTTAAAGGATGTGTTGGAGGACTTGATTAAAGATTATTTTGCTCTCATTCATTTCTGTCACATCATAACGCTGCGGTTTTCCACTCCTCAATTTTTAACTGTGTGCTCACTATGTTCACTACCATCTAGCAAAAGTCTGCAAGAAGATACGTGTAAAGTCATACCATCATATCCATGATTTGATTCCAGCCTGAGACATTTATAAAACTAAAACTGCAATAGCAATTGATTAAATCGCCTCTTGCATCAAGCTAACGTGGGCTTCAAATGAACCTGTTGTTGGTGGAACTTAATGGAAACATTTTAGGTGTTATAAAGGTGTTATTAGCAATCCTGCAGTCACCTCGGTTATTTTAAATAGTGGCCTGTAAATGCTCCTCTGAGTCATAGCATAAAGCCATTGGTTCGGTACGTTCTGTACCAGTGGAAACGTCTGTGAACGGCAGGGGTACCAGATACATTTCACGCGAAGGAATCTTCACAAAGTGGATAGTTTCCATTAATCCTTCATTTTCTGCCTCACATCACAAAACGTCACACACAAACAAACGCGCACGTCCACAGTGTTAAAGACGAGCCCCACCTGCTAATTGCCCCCACAAACCAGCTACTGTTACCAACTAACACACGTTGTTAATAAATACACATACTGCCTTCCTACACGCAAGGCTTCCCCTTTGCTTCCTCGCCCGTGCGCTAAAACTTGTTCCCTAACACAGTGCAGCCTCACAACCCTCCGCTGAACTAGGAGCGGTGCGTCTAATAAGCCAGAAAAACAAATATGGAAAGTCAAATTACCCTCTGAGTCATACTATATCACGTGTTAAGTTGACAGACAATGTCGAGTCACTCGCATGCGCTACCGACGGCTTTGATTAATGAAGCGGGAATAAAAATCTTCCTCCAGTTTAGGCTTTTGGGCCAACTTTCAAAATTTATGCAAAATAAGGAAAATAAAATGGTCAAGAAAAACATTTCTGTTTGACCAGGAGGTCTGTGGAGTCAGACGGGAGGGCTGTGTGTTTAGAGGAAGGGGATGTTGGACAGTTGACGAGTGAAACTCCAGAACAGGATGCATCGTGGATGTGTCAAAGCCAACCTCTGATGGAATATCTGGCACCCTTTATCCACGCTGTGGCCCAGGGACACGCTCAGATACCTATGTACACAGATTCTGCAGCTAGACGGGCAGGCGTCCATCACTCGTGTCGCTGCGCTCCTGCCTCGCCTGCCTCGCCTGCCTCGCCTGCGCTGGCAAATTAGCAGGAATTTGTTGGGGAGGGCTGATTGTTTTCTCTTTAAACGGGGCTTGTTTTCGCTGGGGAAGTCTCTCTTGTGCATGAATATTGTGTGAATGGAGGTGAATGGGAGCTTTCATAACCTGCGAGGTGGCTGTGGTCTCCGCTGCCGCACTGCCAGCCACGCGTCCGCTCTTAAGCTGATTGGCCCGCCTGGAGGTAGGACTCGTTGGGGCCTTGACCTCAGCAAATCTCCTCCTGCAGACGACTCCGGAGTAACTTCTGTCTCATAAAACATAAACAAGTTAACTGCCAAAGATTCTTCTATGATTTCTGTTGCTTTTCTTACTTTTCCTGCAGCTGAAAGTTGTATGCAGTTTTGAACATGTCTCAATTTAATGAAACGAGTTTGTTGCTTTAAAATGGATAATTGTGATTGCGTGTCTTTAGTGAAATTTTGAATCTTTAAGCCATTATTAAAGACCTTGGTTGTGTTTAAATGCAATGCAAACATTAGCTATGTTTCTACCGGAAACCGCAAAAACTTACTCTGGGGACTATTATCAGCAAACTCTTAATGGAAGTGAAGGTTCATTCAGGCCTCCATTTTCGCTGTGGTATTATGCGTCATGAAGCAGCTGTTTTTTTGTAAATGCTTTTTACTGTGCTGCACAATCTTTGAAGAGGAGTCTTTCGTTTTTGTTTTAGTCCCAAAATTTGGATTTTCTAAAGTATTTTCGTAAGACTTATACCTTGTCATAAAATGACCACATTTGTGGCATGAAAACAAGACATTTTAGGTGACAATAGTTAAAAATTATTAAAACTGTTATCTATGAAATTAAATAAGATAGAAAATATATAAAAAAACGAATGTATAAAAACACAATTGCCCACAACCACAAAGAACCTAAAAGGAAGAAGATAGACTCTGAAACGGCATTCAATTTATTGCTTATAACCATTTGGCAAAACCCTCGCAGTGGGGACATGGAACTAGACAGGCCTAGACATTTAGCGGATGACACCACCCACGACTCTCTATATCAAACCATTCAAAAGTTATGGCAGAAAGTAGGAACTATCAGATATCGACCAATCAGAAGAAGGGGCGGGGCTAATTCGTGCCAATGACGGTCAAGTACTCAAAACCGAGTCCGATGACACCCCCCACGACTCTCTATGTCAAACCATTCAAAAGTTATGGCAGAAAATAGGGACTATCAAATATGGACCAATCAGAAGGGGGGCGCGCTTTTTGGCATCTATCGTCGCCACGGTAACGCTTTTGACTGAGAAAAGTAATGCGCATCGTCACAGGATCGAGACGCACATTTTGATGTATAACACACCTGGGTGCACGTTACAGTTCGGGCAAAGAAACGGCCGAAGAAATGGCATAAATTGCGCAAAAATTACACGATTAATTCAAAATGGCCGACTTTCAGTTCGGTTTCGGCCATGGCGCCAAGAGACTTTTCTTTAAGTTGTGACATGATACAGGTGTGTACCAATTTTCTTTCATGTACGTCAAACCGTATTGTGGGCCTTGAGGCACGAAGTTTTCAAGGGGGCGCTGTTGAGCCATTAGGCCACGCCCATTAATGCAAACCATTAAATATCAAATTTTTCGCCAGGCCTGGCTTGCGTGCAAAATTTGGTGACTTTTGGGGCACGTTTAGGGGGGCAAAAAGGGCCTCATTTTGTGAGAAGAAAAATTCCTACAGATACAATAGGGCCTTCGCACTGTCAGTGCTCGGGCCCTAATAACAAAGAAGAAGACATGGCGAAAAGTGGTCGATCTACTCACTTCTGGACCTCTGCTTTGCTCTCGTAAAATCAGGTCATTGTTCAAAGGTTTTGACACCTCTGTGCAGATGCAGAATTTAAATCCACCAGCTACCAGGACTACTCGGTCCTCACAAGCGTAACATCTATGACCTTGCAGCAGACATGTACAGATGAACCTCTTGACTGTTTCAGTTTGGATGGCATCCTGCTTGGCTGACTCTTCAGTACCTCAGGGTTTAAAGTAAAATGGCAGTAAGATGCTACTTTATTCTTTTTTAGGTGATATTATGTATTGATATATTGTGAAAATATTGCTGCTTGAAAATAAATTAAAAGAAAAAATTATTTGATAAATATATTGGACTGAAGTTATAGTGAAGAACTGAATTTTCATTCATCTCATCTCAGGTGTGATATTTTTTTGACTCACATCAAATCTGATTAAAGTGCCTGTTCTGCAACTCAGACAGTTAAAAGGTAGTACTTGATTCCCCTGCATGGTGCCTCTAGGTGTTTAAGTGTGACCCAGTCCATCCAGCATACATCCAATATTCATCAAGGGCTGATCCAGTATCCATCCAGCACTCAAGTGGCAGCTGGGTGCAGAAACTAGCCGTGTGCGTCTGTGTGCGTCTGTGTGCGTGTGTGTGTGTGTGTGTGTATGTATTTGGGCGTGTGCACGTGTCCTTCCAGCTGGCTGTGAGGGGAGTGAGAGGTCTTTTCCACCACAGTCAGCAGCACCTGCACCAGTCTGCTGCACAACCAGCAGCCAGGCCAGGCCACCCAGTTTATCCTTTATCCCATTAATCCCAGACTGGTCATTGTTATTTAAAAATAAATAAATAAATAAATATCCCTCTCAGTTGCTGCTCATCGCTCTGGAAAGCAATATTCATGCATTCCAAGTTTATTAGGGATTAATGCTATAACAGTTTTTTTTTTAATAGTACCAGCAATAACAGGCCATGAGGGGGGACCCAGACCTCCTCCTTCTTCTTCACCTCCTTCAGAGGCCTACCAAGTCTTTTCCCAAGCCAGCTGAGAGACATCATCTATCATAGATATACCCAAGGCCTTGGTCTGGTTGAAAAACCAGAACACAGCCCACATAAGTGTGGACTGTGTAATAATAATATTCTCCAGTTTACAATGACATACTCGGGATGAAGGCAATGGTTTTCTTATCACGGGTTATTTCAGTGTGTGGATACTTGTATACATTATGAATATTTGGGAAGTTTAAACCATCAGAACAGAACTTTTGTTTTCATTCCATTCATCCAAATGTATGATAGTTTTTCATAATTTTGCAGAAAATATGGGTTTCCCATCTGATAATATTACTGTTGGTACGACCTTAGAAGGTGCCAGTTCTTTAGCCAGCAATCTGATTTGCAGAAAGAGAAACATAATGACATGACTTAGTCACAACTCCAACAAAGTAGAAAATAACCTATATATATACAATAACATGATTGAAGGAAAGAGAACAGTATACGATCAAAAACGAAGGCATAAACAGTTAAATACACTCTAAAGCCTCTAGCCATGGTACTGCATGCAGTCATAAGTCATGCTAGATTTGTACATCATTTATTTTTTGAACATTGAATTAACTTTTTTTTATTGCACCTTTAAAATCTATTTATCTGTGTCAATAATCATATATTGCTCTAGTGCAACAATTTCAATGGTGTGTGTCCCGCTAAAGGCTTCCTTATCCACATGAGAGCAAGAAAATTACATCCCACCTGGATTCAGTGAAAGTGCATTCCTGCTGCAGCTGAAACCCTTTAATCTCATTTCTTCCTCTTGCAGGAGAATCGCTGCTTAAAGCTTGCAGGCATAACTCCTGCAGAGGTAGCTTTTAGCGTCACAATCAACAAGCCGTGAAAGCCCTTGCTCGGTTTACCTTGTTTTCTCTTCTCCTGTACCTCCCCACTTCTTTTCACTTTGGATAAATGGAACATAGCTTGCTATTCATGTCACATGTTGCCAGTAGCCATCGTCTCGATGGGAGCCAGCGCTCCGCAAACGGTTTGGTATTGAGTTCCACCAATAGGGACAGGTTACCGGCTCCCACTGCCAACAATGTCCGGAGAGTGCAAATGTTTATTTAAAAAGTTATGTTCAAGTATTGATTTTATTTCATTTTCCCCTCTTCATTGCCTGCCCGCTCTTGGCTCAGGTAAAGTGCCTGTCCATCATGAGGTTTTCCCGCTGGAGCCGTGCGTGTTGTCTGTCTCATAAAAGCTGCTACTAAGGTATAATGTGGCCCCGTGGCCTGAAATGTCCGTCTTTCTTCTTCAGGCGCACTAAGCTTTCATGCAGGATGTGTCTATGTGGTGTGCGTGTATTGTGTGGGTCTTATCCAAGAAAAATATGTTACTACCTCACTTCTTATAATGGTCTCGACATAGAAAATCTCACCTGCTAGGAGAAAAAACATCACAGTTCATGCTAATACCCGATATGTCCCTTTGCCCACTTTTCTTTTCATATACCATGACCCTGTATTTGTATTCAATTAACTTTAAACAGGTTTATGTTTAATACATGCAGTCACACCAACATTCTCTGTTCCCAAAACACATAAAATGAAATATATTATCTTTCATGCTTCCTTCAACAACTCCACTTCACCTTCTGCAGGAGTTCAGGCCCGATACTGGAAGTCTCAGAAGCTTTCTTATCATGAGAAGCTGCTGCTTGGCTTGTAAATTACTTTGAAAGGCCACTTTCCTAGACTCTAATACTGGACATCTGTATCTTTGTGGAAGTACATAGCTTTCACTTGCGCTGTTTTTAAATCTGAATGATGCTTAGAATTATTCATTTGGACCTAATATTTTCTTGATACTATTGGTTTAAAAAATACAGTTTTTATCTCATGCAAAAATGTATTTGATAGAAGCTTTGGTCGTTCTTTTATCCAAGTTGTCCTCCAAAATGGCAGTAAGAGTCTCTGTTGAACTGGAAACGATGTTATTAGAGGAGCCAGAGCTGATGATTTTAACCTCAGATAAACCTTGAAATCCATTTTGCATGAAGGACTCTGTTAATTCTGTTGGATGATCTGGCTTTGAGGGAAGGAACAAACTCCATGCTGAACTTTTTCTGGCCAACACACGATGAACACTCACAGATGAAGCGAATAATGCCTTTCATCTGGAAACTACTGGGCATGTTGGCTCCTGTCGTCTGTTCTTACAGTTCTGCATCATGATGGATGATGGGAAACATGGTGGGTTTAAAGATTTTGACAAGGACAAAATGGGGCCAGAGCATCTCATGCTCTTAGTCGAAGGTGATGACTGGCTACAGACAGCTGTCCGGGGGGACAGACCATGATTCTGGGTTTTGAAGGGTGTGCCGGAAGAAGTGTGATCAATGGCTCCTCCACTTCAGTTGCGAACTGAAAAAAAACAAAAAAAAACTGTTGCTGATGTCTTTGGCTTGAAGCCAGAGTAGGCGCTCAGAGGTTTTCTGGAGTTCATACCTCGACAGAAATTCTGACGAGATTGATGGAGGCGCAAAGGGAATAACTGCAGATGCCTTTTTTTTGACATCTTTGTCATGACTTAAGAATGCCTCTAGCAACTAAGAAAAATGCACAACGAAGCGTAGGTATTATGAGGTAAAAAAGAAAAGACAGTATGAGGTTGGGATACAGCACACAGGACCCAAAGACAGAACAGTCTCAGTTAAATATGTTTTAAATAAGTAATGAAATGCAAAAAAGTGCTGCATAGAACAGAATTCAGTAAATGTATTTGTAATGAAATACAAAAGATTAAAAACCGATTGAAAGGCATCCAAAAAGTCTTTGATAAGAAGATCCAATAAAAGTCGATCTTTTAAGCCGTATCGCACACTCAAGTTTGAAGATGACCCACTACTGCGTCGCCGATGCTCCTTACCATCCGGTTTCCAGCCAGTGCTCCTCCACCACGCCCCCTCCGGTCCTCAGGCAGCCAGTCACTCTGTGGGAGGTGACAGATGCTGCCAATACTTTGCCCTGTGGTTCCTAAAGCCCCCCTTTTACTCCGCCTCTCCAAGAGAACACTGACTGATTGAAATAATTATAATACTCACATGTATGGGAGGAGGCTCCAGCCCCTGCACAGCAACGTCTGCTGTGGCCTCTGGTGTCAATCCCCCTTCCAACAGCGTCGGATCAGTCTGCTCAGTCTGCTCAGTCTGCTCAGTCGGCCCCGGCAACAGCACAGCAATGGCAGTAACGGCACATCCAGTCCCGTCTGTCACGTGTACGTCCTTCTCACAAGCCCGCTGCTTGTTGTGTCTACAGGGTCGTTTTAGTCAAAGTCTTCATCCTGTATGTGTTTTAGTACGACGGAGTATTAGGGCCAAACTAAGACAAAAAAATTGGAAATTACGAAAATAAAGTCGTAATATTATGAGAATAAAGTCGTAATATTACGAGAATAAAGTCGTAATGTTGTGAGAATAAAGTCGTAATAGAATAAAGTCGTAATATTATGAGAATAAAGTCGTAAAATTACGAGAATAAAGTCGTAAAATTACGAGAATAAAGTCGTAACATTGCGAGAATAAAGTCGTAATATTGCGAGAATAAAGTCGTAATATTATGAGAATAAAGTCGTAATATTACGAGAATAAAGTCGTAAAATTCCGAGAATAAAGTCGTAAAATTCCGAGAATAAAGTTGTGACATTACGAGAATAAAGTCGTAATGAATAAAGTGGTAATTTATGAGAATAAAGTCATAATATTATGAAAATAAAGTGGTAATTTATGAGAACTCTAACAGGAAGAGCAGTCTTCTCCCTGTGTTAAAATGAAGAATATTGAGCATCTTGTGAAGTTATATTTATATATTTATAATATATTACAACTTTATTCTCGTAATATTACGACTTTATTCTCGTAATATTATGACTTTATTCTCATAATTTTACGACTTTATTCTCATTACATTATGACTTTATTCTCGTAATTTCCTTTTTTTGTTTGGCCCTAATACTCCGTCGTATTTTAGCCCCACTTCCCACCAGCAGAGAGAAATCAACGACAATCATGTACTCGTGTGAGTGCAGGTCCTTCTTCTGTCCGAGAGATATCAGTGATATCAGTAACGTCACACTCCAGCACTCCTGGCTCCAACCCTTCATCCACACATGTAAACATTTTGCTCTCCTTTTCCACAGGTGTCTGCTGATAATACGTTTATGAATTTCTTGGCTTCCACTGCACTAAAACTACAAAAATAGATCATATAGACTCCTGCATCCACGTATACTCCTGTACCTGATGAACCGGGTTTGATGTCTTGCAGGACATGCGGGTTGCTTCAGAGCGGAAACGTGCTCACAATGAAGTCTGATAAAGGACACATTGAAGATAGGAAAATGAAGGACAAAAACAATCAGGTCTTTGCAAAAAATCTGAGCTTCAGTGTGAACATAGCCTTATAGAGCTGATGGGAGAAAAATCTCTGCAGAAGGAAGTGTTCCCAGCATCCTCCAGTTGTTATCTAAGATGATGATCATTCATTATGTTACCACTGCAGATAAATGAGAAAACAGAAACATAATATGCCCACTTAAAACCATTTTAATGCTTCATCAGTACAGAAACATTCAAGCTGAAGTTGCTCACGGAAACTTTCTGTGAATGGTTTCATGAGTATTGCCCATAATGTGACCTCTTTGGATCTCTTCTTTGTGGATCCTTGGTGTTAACCCACACAACACCGGACAAGGGCCAAAATCAACTTTTATTTCATCACACAGTCATTTACAGTTACGCCAACCCCTAGTTTTATTGTGCCAGTGACTTTAGTACATTTGAAAGACTATCCTAAAAGCAATCTTACGGTTCTTGACCTCCCAGGCAATGTTATTGTCTCGTTCGCTTACCAGGAGATACGCTGTTCAGATGGCACGAGAGCAAGAGCACCGATCCAGCCGTGTATTTTTAAATGCATTTACAGTATGTGGAAATGCAAGCATGCATTCAGGCATGACTGCTGTACGGGCATGCAAACATAACCTCATCCAAACACTATGCACAGGGAGATGTTCAAATACTCACAATGTCTACAATGAAAATGAAGACTAATAAGCCAGTAAACAGTAATTCAGCTGTTGCATGACTGATTGTTTCAACCAACACAAAATATCCATCAGTTTCTTTTTAAATAAACAATTTAGATTGAAAACCATTTGCACTGCTCCTTTAATCTGATTAGTTTACTTGTTTTGGCATAAATATACAGAGCAATACTTCTCATATCTAAGCGCTGGCTCACGGATAGAGCAATTACGGTGGCTAAAATTGCTGTTTGGTCTGCAGTTGAAAGCGATAAAAGCTATCAGACGGGGTATTAAACGATCCGAAAGTCTCGATGTTATGCCCTCTTACCTCCTCATTTTCTCCAACATTTACAACAAAAACTGTGTGGGAATGAGGCTGTTGCCAAAGCTATTGCTGAGGTTATGAAATTATGCGTCTGCACAAATTATATTTCAACTAACCAGTATTTTAATTTCAAATTGTCTCAGTAAAGCTGTGCAGCATGTGCATGGTCGGCTGTAACTACTCACGTTTTATCCGAGTAGCTTAAAATGAAATGGCACTGACGTTCTCATACATAAGCTCATATTGTGCTTATTGCAGCCTCGTTTTTTTAAATGCGTCCAAAACTCGCACTTTTCTCATCACATCAGGCATCTCTGGAGAGTCCTTTATGATTAAGGTTTGAGTTTTTCCATTACTTAAGTGCATAGTGATTAAAAGACTGCAGCTTCTTGCAAAGGTTTAAGAGCAGCCACTGGGTGAGACAGCCTATGTGCGTTATTAAAGTATTTTGTATATGCAGTAAAAATACATGGCAAACTGGTAAGGTATTTTACTGTCCAAAGCCTTTTTTCATTCTTGCTTTTGTTTTTAATTAAATTTAGGGTCTTTTTAGGCTCTCTACAGCTGTGTATTATCTTGTCTGACGTATTTTATGCTTGACAGTTGTTTGACGACTCAGCAGCATTAATCATCGTTATTTTAAAGTAGGAATCACAATTTCTTTTTTTTTTCTTGCTCACTTTATTTTAAAGGGGACCTATTACGGCATCTAATACCTATTTTAAACAGGCCTTGAATGTCTTAAAAACAAGCTTTTGATTGTTTTTGCTAAATAAATTAGAAATTCAGCCTCTGAGCCATGTCTTTATCCTCCCATTCTCTAACCTCATTCTCTACGTGGGATTCTGAGTGGGGAGGCTATGATAATGAGCCACTGTGCTGATTGGCTGCCTGAATGACGCGATACACCGCTACGAAAAAATGGCGGAAGCTCCGGCCGGCAGAGTTAATTGTGGGCGTGGTTTCACGCATCGGAGGCCAACCTCTGTAAATCGCATTTTCGTTACGTAACGAAAGGGAGCAGAATCTGAACGGCTCGTAGAAGCCACATCACACTGGATGGCTCATCCGGGCGGCTGTACAGACACTGCAGAATTTGGTTGCTTTCCTCCTTCTCTGAGTTGGCAGGCTGAGGGGAGACCACTATATATATGTTAAAGCAAGAAAAAACGTGTTTTTCATAATAGGTCCCCTTCAAGTCGCTTTGTTGGGGACCTCATGGTCTTTCTGCATCTCTCGGAACCCCCTGGCCCTGGTATCGTTGAACCATACCCTGTATCGCGGCCCATTCATTTTTAATGGGGAGATGTCAAGTGCTGCTGAGCTAGGATTATGAGTTCCATGTGTCACGGTGGCAGCGTCGCCTCCATCTAAAATCAGGGAATTTTGAGCTTTTCATAGGTCAAAGCGAGCATCAGCCAGTAAAACCGTAGCTGCACAGCCAGCATTAACCAATGAAATGAAATCAATTCTCTCCTTTGCTCCGCTAATGTTACGCGCTGAGTCAGCCTCGGCCAAACCACAATTTTCACACTGTAGATCGAGCTGCCAGAATGTCAGCCAACTTCATAACACAGTGGTATTATGAATAATTGTCATCTTAGAAGTGACTTAGAAAAGGACATTTCCACCACACAAGCGGAGAGGTTCATTCCAGAAGTTGAAACGCAGATTTTCTTTGACATGACCAAAATTTTGTCCCAATGAAAATGAATTAGGCGCTGTCTGGTGGATGTCTGGCCGAGCTCAGTCAGCCACACTCGGCTTGATCTGGTGTTGTCAGATGAAGCCAAATGTGAGCCAAAGAAAACTGTAGAAATGGGCCAAGTTTGGGACAAACATTATCTGCTATCTGACGAAGACGGAGTAAACCGAAGCTCAGTTGGACCTTTAGGACCTAGGGGTAAGTATACTGTGATACCGGGCTATGGAATAAGCTTACAATGCCCCTCTCATTGAAACAATATTCCAGAGTTGCACTAAAAAAAAAAAAAAAAAAAAAGGGGGTTCAAAATGAATTAAAGCTGCAAGCAGCGATGAACGGGCCCTCGCACCCTTGTGCACGTTCAGGCGTGCTGCAGTGGAAGCGCTTGTATGACTTACATGTAGATGTCTTCAGGCCTGGACATTTAGCGGATGACACCAGCCACGACTCTCTATATCAATCCATTCAAAAGTTATGTCAGAGAATAAGGACTATCAAATATTGACCAATCAGAAGAAGGGGTGGGGCTAAATCATGCCAATGAAGGTCAAGTACTCAATACCGAGTCCGATGACACCACCCACATGTCTTTATCACAACCCGTTCAAAAGTTATGGCAGAGAAAAGTTTTCTAGGGGGCGCTGTTGAGCCATTAGGCCACGCCCATTAATGCAAACCATGAAATATCAAATTTATCGCCAGGCCTGGCTTGCGTGCAAAATTTGGTGACTTTTGGGGAACTATCAAATATGGACCAATCAGATGAAGGGGGGGCGCACTTTTTGGCATCTAGCGTCTCCACGGTAACGCTTTTGAAAGAGAAAAGTAATGCGCGTCGTCGCAGGATGGAGAATTTTGATGTATAACACACCTGGGTGCACGTTACAGTTCGGACCATATTAACTGCGGAAGGAATTGCATAAATTGCGCCAAAATTGCGCGATTAATTCAAAATGTTCAAAATGGCTGACTTCCTGTTCGGTTTCAGCCATGGCGCCAAGAGACTTTTCTTTAAGTTGCGACATGATACAGGTGTGTAGCGATCTTCGTGCATGTACGTCAAACAGTATTATGGGGCTTGAGGCACAAAGTTTTTTCTGTCTGGACCAATCAGATGAAGGGGGGGCGCGCTTTTTGGCGTCTAGTGTCGCCACGGTAAGGCTTCTGACTGAGAAAAGTAATACACGTTGTCGCAGGATGGAGACGCACATTTTGATGTATAACACACCTGGGTGCACGTTACGGTTCGGGCTCAGAAGCGGCTGAAGAAATGGCATAAATTGCACCGAAAATGACACGATTAGTTCAAAATGGCCGACTTCCTGTTTGGTTTCGGCCATGGCGCCAAGAGACTTTTCTTTAAGTTGCGACATGATACAGGTGTGTAGCGATTTTCGTGCATGTACGTCAAACCGTATTGTGGGGCTTGAGGCACAAAGTTTTCTAGGGGGCGCTGTTGAGCCATTAGGCCACACCCATTAATGCAAACCATTAAATATAAAATTTTTCGCCAGGCCTGGCTTGCGTGCAAAATTTGGTGACTTTTGGGGCACGTTTAGGGGGGCAAAAAGGCCCTCCTTTCGTCAGAAGGATAAAGAATAAAGAATAAAGAATTCCTACAGATACAATAGGGCCTTCGCACTGTAAGTGCTCGGGCCCTAAAAATGTCTGCTGCTGGGTTTGGGCCAATCTTGTCATTTTGTGTCTGTTGTGATTGGTAAATCTGACAACTGGTAGTTAACTTGTAGAGTTAAGATACTAACTAAGCAGAAAGAATAGTCCTTATTTAAATTATACACAAAGATTGCTGCAACCTTTTTGGGATAAAGATGTGTTATTTATAGATGGAAGCGGACAGAGACAGAAGCTTAGCTATATGTACAGAGACACCTCAAACCTGTGGATCATGTGACCAGATTACCAAAAAAATGACTTCAATTGTCACCAGATGAAAACTTGTTGTACATTTAATCAGATTATTAACAGCAAGTTCTCATCTGGTGACAATTGAAGTCATGTTTTTTTTCAGTCTTTGCGAGAATGCAGTACTTCCTTTAAATAAACCCAAAGCAAGCTGAGAAAACTTCAGTCTTGTCCGCTGCTCCACGTATTAGAGTTGACAAACGTCATTAAAATTCACTGCTCCAAACACCAAATCTTTCAGCAGCCACATGCAGAGTGACACACACACACACACACACACACACACACACACACACACACACACACACACACACACACACACACACACACACACACACACACACACACACAGAACCCACATATTGCACACATAGAAATACAAAGACTTTCAACTTTCAACAACTCAGCCAAAGCAGGGATATGCTAAGAGGCTAAGAGGACGTCCACTGGGACCCCCAGGCCAGACTTGGGTTTCCCTTGTGGGATTGACTCTGGCTAGCACGCATGCTAATGGATGGATGTCTCTTCAGCTTCTGCCATAGTCTTCATCTAGGCCTCCAACCTGGCTTTTCATCTCCTATTAGCCCTCAAATGTGTGGTGGTGAAAAAGAAAAGTTTTGACAAAGTGCCAAAACAGATTGTCACAACTCACTGGTTTTCAAAAACTCCTCCGCTCTCCTCATTACTTCCTCTGATTGAAGAACTGTTGATTGGTTTCTCTTTTAAGAAAACCGAATGTCAGAAAAGGTAAATGAATGATTCAGTCATTCAAATCTGTAAACGGTAACAGAGAATAGAGAGCTGGCTAAAAGCCTCTGTGGCTAAAGACAGGCTGTTCTTGTGGCAGACTTGAACTCAACCACAAGCTTTTAAAGGCCAGCGTCAGGAGTGCCAGGCTATAACCAGGGCGGAAATTTGGCACTTTGCAGAGGTGCAAGGTTTCAAGGTAGAAACGCAAGTCCCTAGCAGCTGCTTACTTC
The DNA here is from genome assembly GCF_033807715.1 of Cololabis saira. Taxonomy (NCBI): domain Eukaryota; kingdom Metazoa; phylum Chordata; class Actinopteri; order Beloniformes; family Belonidae; genus Cololabis; species Cololabis saira. Next base: position 23,900,988 of record NC_084605.1, on the reverse strand, counting down.
TGTTTTTCCCTGCATGAGCTTTGTCATCACTGTTCTCTCAGCAAAAAGGATTTTTTGACTTCTTCTTAAACTAACAAATGATGTCAGTTTTATACAAATATAACAATGTTGCCCAGTACTTTTAACCAGCATATTCTGGCACGGGTTCTGCCGACATTTAAAATGGGTCACACTTCAGAAAACATTCGATTCCATGTTTAGCAACATTTTTTGCACTAAAAGCAATGTCTGTCTGAATAAATACACCTGTATGTTGTTGTAGCTGGTGATGATGGTGTTTTTTCAAAAAATTTTGTGGACAGCACTTTTATTAAAACAACAGATATATTGCCCTGCTGAACTCAGGTCTTTCATATCAAGAGATTGAGCATAGGTGCAATTTTCTTACAAGTTTAAAATGTGGTTGAAAAAATAATTTCACATTTTTTGTTTTTTTTAGGGATTTGGGCCAATGTTTATTAGGCTAATTTTTGATGAACTTTGACAGAAAGTGGTACAACAGAGCAACAACTTTGACAGATGTTGACCTTAGCTATAGAACAAAACATGAGAAGCTACCATAGCTAACTAGCACCAATGATCTTTATTCATTTATTTTAATTGTAAATTTTAAACGAGCCAGACAATTATGAGACAGATAGGCTATTAGAAATTAAAATGTATTTGTGTAATAAAGCTAGCAACTTTATCGTTGTTTGCATTGTATTAACAATTTTTTTCCCCATAGAAGCCATTTTTGACGTGAAGTAGTAACCAAGTGCCACCAGTCATGTTACCTATGATTGTGTGCTGACACTGAACATAACCCTTATTAAGGACATATTAGCATGTTAGCAGCTATTTCTACAGCTACAAGGCATAAAGTAGATTACTCGTTTCGACTTGGTCTCACAGCAATACTCTGGTATTTACAAGACGTCCAAGCAAAATCAAATCAAGTCACCATTTTCAGTCTTGTTTAGGGATGTCATTCCTTCATCAACTTTCAGCATCTCAGCTGTCACAGTGCAAGACAAAGCTGTCTATAATTCAGCCACAGAACAAAAAACTTCTGAGTAACAACAGAACATGTGTTTGCAACAAAATGGCTATTAAATGTTAGCACTTAGAGCAAACTGCTTGCACGTAAATAAATGTATATGCCAAGCCTTTAACAAAATTCAAAAATTGTATTTAACTGAAAGTGTAGATGGTACTCCTACAGACAAACCAAAGTAATTTTAACATTTGTAAGTGTCCAGATAGAGTTTAAAAAGAACTGTATGTGGTTTGCATCTTCTGGTCACCACAACCTTGCCATAAAGCTGTACAAGACAACTACCAAATGTTCTGTAAACTACTCTCGTTAGACCCTAAAGGAGAGTTCTTGGCCTCCTCATCCATCAGTATATATTTGTGATAGTAAAAGCCAAGTGTTGCAAGCAGAACCCGCAAACTGAATTTTTGCATCATTTTGGTCCCTAATGAAAGTTTACTCTTGTCTAATGATAGAGCAAGGCTTGTTTCAACTCTGAAGTGTAGCTTCAAGAAGGGCACAGTAGGAATTCAGTTGAAGAAAAATGATCTGCAATGACAAAAAAAAAAACCTTTTTTACTGCCAGTTTAACAAACAAGCAAAAAACGAAATCCAGACAACTGATATGAAAGGATGGATTTCAAGAACGAGTAAAGTGCAATACTAAGAAAGGATAAAATTCAAACATAATGAAAATACTGTTTTTTTCTTTACCAGTGGTGCTTATTATGTGACAAGGGGATCTTATGGTTTATTTAAAAATGTTTATACCTGGGGCTGCTAAAAGGAGTTTCTTGATAGGGTTAATCTTCCCTCGGAGATGAATAAAGTACTTTTGAATTGGATTTTTTAATTTGAATAGGAAGGCTTGGCTTGTGTGGGAGTGATAGTGACATAATAATAATATCCATAAGAATAACCATAATATTAGTCACAATGTCACAAAGGTAAGAGACAAAATTAATGAGAAAATGCATTTTGCCTCATTTCATTTCATGTGAAAAAGCTAAATTGGCAGAGAACTTTCCAAAGTACTCAGACAGATGTCATAGTAATACATTTATTCGTCCAAATGCATACAAAATGTCATAATTTATAAATATACAGCTATGTCCAGGGAATACGAACTATGGACAAATCTTGTTAGCAGATTCTCCTGCATTTATTGTTAAACCTGCTTCATTGGTCAACCTTGAAAAGGACTGCAGAGCAGACACGACGGAGACTGACTGACTGCTGACTTACATGGCAAATGAACATGCCAGTTTTTGTCAGACTTCCACATATGTTTTTAATGCAGACGACGGGGTGAGTATTAGATTCCCGGACGAGTATAAGCTACACCTGACACTCGTGTGCGTATGCTTTCCCTGCACATACACATATTGTGGTATGAGGTGTAGAGATGTTGTGATAGGAATGTAGCAGCAGTGAGCCAGCCTGGTGAATATGCGCTCCGGGGGTTCAGGTTACTGTGTGGCTGCTGAATGTCTAACGAGGGAGGATGTCAGTCTTGTTTGAGAAGCGGGTGTGACAGCAATGAGATTCAGAGGAAAAAGAAACCTCAGCAGAGGAGGATTATGTAGAAGTGGCAATCTCACGAGTTCTGACTTTGCCCTGCTTTTAGCTCGCAGTAGCATTGAGCTCAAGTCTCTTTCCAAAATGTGTACAGCACGCAAGAAATTGGTTTGTTTTAAGCAAAAACTATTCATTTTCAGAGCTGTCTTGAAACACTTTTTCATGAAATAAGACAAGGCATCACATATTAGTATAATAAAATACAGTATCACAAGAAACACAAGTCCTGTTTCTAACAGCACCCCTTATGTGCTTAACTTTTGATTTGCATGAATTGAAGAAAATAACCTTGCAGGTGAGGACTGTATCGTGAAAGCCACCTCAAATGTTCACTCATCCGTTTCAGTTGCACCTTGTATTTTTTATCTGTACTGTAGAAGAATATCCCAAACCTATTAGCAATGAATCAGCCTTTAGCATTGCATTGTAGGTGTCATGAAAGCAGAAATAGCATTGAAGTCAGCTTTTTTGGGGAACAAATGTTATTGAAACTGATAAAGAAAACTTTTAAATTCTTTGAGACTGAGCTTGAGGCTCGTGTCACTCTTTTGCTCAGTAGCAATTCCAGTAGCAGCTGAAATCAAATGTAACTCACTTCTGCTGTCCTTCAGAGTGGTATCTGCATTGGCTCCCTCCTACTTCAAAACAATGGCTTACACTCCAGATCGTTTGTTTCTCTCCTCGCAGGGACGCCATCTGGCAGTGCCATCGACACCCACAAGGCACTCTCAGTCCAGACAGTTCACAGACTGTTACACGTTGGTGGCAGTGCTATCTGAAAACTGGCTTCTCCCTCTGTTTGTCTTCAGGAAACTCTTGAAGACAAAGCATTTTCTCCTTTTTTAAAAGGTTTTTGTGGCACTCATGGCTTTTATTGAGAAAGTACGTAGACAGGAAACGGGTAGAGAGGGGGGGTATTGCAGTATAGAGTAAAAGGCCGGGACTCAAATCTGCACTGCCCGCAAGAGGACTATAGCCTCTACAAATGGCGCCCGCTCAACCCATTGAGCTATCCAGGGCCCATTTATCTTCTCTAATAACCCAATGAACAGAATCTACCCCACTTTTCTGCTCTTGCCTTGTGTTTTTCCTCTAGAAATTGCACTTTTGGCATACACCCAGTCTCCCTACACTTTTTGGTTTGATTGTGTTCCTCTTTTTGTAATTCTGTTTGGATGAACGTGTCTGCTCAAGACAGTGTTGTGTGGAGTATAATGTAATTCATAGGCTGATTTCTGTATACATTTACCCTCTCATACAGTAAAAAAAATAATCATTTGGAGACCATGAACAGGTACAATTTCCTTCAATATGTTAGCAGAATGTGGCTAGTGCTAATGTGTTACCATATGATAAATGTAGTGATGACATTTCTCATGAGCCAGCAGGACTGGGTGTATTTATTTATTTACTTATTTATTTATTCATGACAATTTCTTGACATCATAGGCAAATGTCTGGCTAGCTAAGATTAGCTACCTATCAGCTTCAGACAGATAGAGCAAAGCAATATATGCATTCTGATCCATTTACAGCCATAACTTCCTCTCTGCCAACCAAATGGTGAAATTTTTTGAGATAGGATATTTTAGTTTTCTTAAGCTGTAAGCCATGATCAGCAATATTAAAATAATAAAAGGCTTGTAATATTTCCGTTGATTTGTAATGAATCCAGAATGTATGACATTTTTCTTTTTGTAATTGCATTACAGAAAATCACAATATTCTAATTTTCTGAGACAGTCCTGTATGTGTTTAGCAGGCAGGAAGGACTGTAAATGTTTTGTTTTGTTTTTTTTCATAGGTAGGGACTGAACCTATTAATGTTTCAGAAGTAAATCTTTGCTTGCTTGTTCAGCTTCTCTGTGAGGAATTTTTTCTTCATCTTCACCCAATTCATTTATCCAGCATACTCTGGATACTCTCAGCATCCCCCGTTTCAAATAATGCTCAAATAATGCAGTGCGTCTCCACTGGACCGTTCCAGGTTTGCCCAGATGTTGTTTCAGTGGCATAATCTAAAAACAAGTATGGATGGCCAGGCAGGAAGCATGAGCTAAGTTAAGCTGCTAATAATAGATATCTTTTGTTAGTTGATGGGAATGTGTGATCCAGCTTTGGATGGCATCAGCCCAAGCCCTAAAAAACAGGCTCAAAAATCTATGGGTGACATCACAGAGGGTTTGTCCAGCTCCTTTTTATCCTTATTCTATGGCTTTGATGTAATTGCCCCCCCCCCCCCCAGTTTAGACATTGAGCCTTCCTTACAATATTATTTCCATTTGCATTCAAACTCCATTATGTATCCAGATTAACTGACAGATTTGTTGATGTTTCACAAATCTATTAAAACTTTATTCTATGTATTCTACGAAACAAGTTACTGGATCCAGGATCTTAAAGTCTTAATCAGTGTACGGGAAGAATAACTCTGGTCAAGAAAAGCAGGGGTCCCCACACTCCCCCTGCTCAACCTCATCTTTGGAATAAAGCTTACATTTGAATAACACACAGCTTAGTAAAAGTTTATGTTTTCAGCGGCCAGCAAAATAAACGAAAGAGAGCACATGCGAACATGGGATGCCTGCGCTTCAAGTTGTTATTATCGAAGCAATGTGGACTTGAGGAAGTGAAAAGAGGAGCGGGGTGGTAATGGCGGAGCACCTGTATATTTATACAGACCACAACTCTTGTGATGTCATCTCTTAGCTGTAAACATTTATCTGTGTGTTAGAATGGAAATCCAGATCCAAGCCTATTATCAAATCCAGAGTTTATGATGGAGACCACTGGGGCTTTGGGTTACTCTGTCTGGACGTTCTGCTGCCATGTTAAACTCATTTAAAAGGAGAACCGTTTATTCAAGGAACTTGTAATGAGTTGTTCTTGGTATCGTGAACATGTTCTGTGTCAGATGGTCAGGACTAGCTGCAGATGAAATAAAACGGCTGCAGTGTAATTGTCAAGCAGGGGTTTGATCAATATGTTCAAGGTATTAATACACCAAATGAACCTGTAAAAACTGAGAATATTTTCAAATAATTCACAATTGTTTTTACCATTTACCATTTCTAAAATCTAAAACTACCAGTCTTTCTTCCCCTACACACATGTTGATCTGCATCCATCCATCCATCCATCCATCCATCCATCCATCCATCGTTCAGGGTCGCAGGGTGACTGAAGACAATACCAGCTGTCATTAGGTGAGAAGTCCACCCAGGTCACCAATAATTCTCTCCATGAACATCTTTTGACTGCTTCCTGACCAGTGGTAGAAAAACAAGCAGCTTTTTTTAATGGTTTAGTGTTTAAACTTAATAAGATTATAGATTTGTTTTCCCCAAATTCTCTGGTTGGTCAGTGTGTGGCCACACACACACACACACACACACACACACACACACACACACACACACACACACACACACACACACACACACACACACACACACACACACACACACACACACACACACACACACACACACACACACACACTCCTGGCCTACATCTACAACCTAATCTCACATTAAAAGTAAAAGCAATCATTAAAAAGAAAACATTGTATTTAGACTGATGAATTCAATGTTTTGTGCCATTAAATAGATTTTTGAAATAATATGTTTTATGTGTTCAAGATGTGTTCTGTCTTTAGCCAATAAGGGGACATGACAAACGACTCTGTAAACCAGGAAAGGGATCATTTTGATTGCAATATATTCCACTTTTAATGAAAGTCATAATGCTCTGTAAACCTTTCCTATCTAGTTCTTAAGAAAGTGTTTACTAATCTCTAATCTCCAAGGAATACCTAGAACACCCCTATAACCCCAGCTGAGATTGAACCAGGAGTGTTCTTCCTGTGAGGTAGTGAGGCAAACTACTGTCCTATGTTCTTTATAATGTGCAGTTTTTGCTACAGGATTTTGTTGATCCAGCTGCATGATTTTTTGGGGGGAGAGTGGAGCTCCTGCTGCTCTTCTGAATTTCTGGCATGCTGTAATGTCAAGTGTTTGCTTTATTTTGTCTATTAATTTTATTCTCTTAACCAACCATATTATTATGTAAAGATTCCTATTATAAATGCTGGTGACACAAACCTCTCAAACCTTTACAGTGAGCTTTCCACCCCACAGAGACTTGGCTTCGAACCACCACATTCATTGGTACTTCTGACTCAGTCTTGAATGCAAAAAATGTTCCTCCAAATTTTCTATTTTTTTTTAAATCACCAAATTCTCCATCTTTGTGACCCTCTGATATAAGTAAAACATGATTTGTTGACATCCTGACGTAATCTCATATACCTCAGAAGTGAAGCATCTCAAAAGAGATCACATCAGCTCCAATCAGAGTTCAGCCATATCTCTTCAAAACACACAACTGCACCAGTAAGAATTTCTTGGATAAGAGAATCTACCAAACAGCAGGCATTACAGGCTTTTTACGACTTACACATGAGGAATTCTGGTTAGCAAGTCAGCCAGATAATGGTGCGGAACCTGTCCGTACAGTGGGGAGGGAGGGGGTCGCTGCTGACAGTCCTTACACGATCGGTCTCAGCGGGGGTCCGGCCCACACACAGCTTTAGTGGAGTCTTTGCACGGAGAAGGTAAACAGCGATGAAACTCTCGACTACCCCACAGCAGCAGGTCGTCTCACCACAGACAGAAAGAAAAACAATGAGAACCAAGTGATGATCCATGTGATGGTTTGGACCAGAGAAACTCAAGCAATAGGTCATGACAGGTAGCCAATACAATGTTGTGAAAGTTCCCACTAACATCATACTGTCTCTTGCAACCATTTTACTACTATTACACTACTATTACAGGATCACGTCACATTATTGTGGACCTTATATCAATGATTCTTCTATACGTATTCAAATGCACTTTTTTAATGATTTGTTCTGTGAGAACAGTCTTGATCTTGATTTATCCATTAAATGTCTGTCTCTTGTGTTGTTTTTCAGTCAAAGACAACAGGTAAACAGGTATAAGAACTTTTTTGTAAGGGGTTTCCTTACAAAATCAAACATTTGAAGAGTTGCCCTCTTTGGTTGGACCAAAGTGGGTTTGGTAAAAATATGCAAATATTCTGAAGGATATTCAATATTTGTGTTTGCATTGATTGCAAATATCAATACTGATTGGTTTTGGATTCATGCCATCCATCTGGCATTATGACCACTGTTGATGAAAGCAGCAACTCAGATGTATGATAGACATGGGGCCTAAGATCTAGTCCTAGGCACATGGAATGGCAACCCCAGGTATGAAACATCCGAAACAGCTCAAGATCTACATGATATGGAGATGTACCAATTAGATATTGTTGGGATTGAGAAATGGACCTGCCCAGGCCAGAAGTGGAACAATCACGCATCCCAAAAGGTAGGTCTAAAAAGGTAGGCTCTCTTTTCACCTGTTCCCCCCCAACGGACCCGGTAGGGTAGGTTCCAGCAGCTGTATGCATAAGTGTGTGAAAAAGTTACTCAAGTGCTGTCATGGTGTTTTCTTTCAACTGTTCCTCAAACACCCCTCCTTGAACCGCCACCTTACTGTGGTGGAGGGGTTTGTGTTGCCCGAGTGATCCTAGGAGCTATTTTGTCAGGGGCATTATGCCCCTGATAGGGTCTCCCATGGCAAACAGGTCCTAGGTGACGGGCCAGACTAAGAGCGGTTCACAAGCTAATCATGGAGGAGAAAAATCAAAGGACCGTTACGTCGCCCGGATCGGCGTCACCGGGGCCCCTCCTTGGAGCCAGGCCTAGGGTTGGGGCTCGTAGGCGAGTGCCTGGTGGCCGGGTCTTTGCCCGTGGGACCCGGCCGGGCTCAGCCCGAAACGGCGATGTGGGCCCACCTTCCCGTAGGCCCACCACCCGCAGGAAGGACCGTGAGAGGCCGGTGCCATGTGGACTGGGTAGCAGTCGTGGCGGTGCGTGAGGTTGAGAGATACCGGCTAGAGATAGTCAGGCTCACCTCTACACATAGCTTGGGCTCTGGAACTCAGCTCCGTGAAAGGGGCTGGACCCTCCACTACTCTGGAGTTGCCCAGGGTGAGAGGCGGCGGGCTGGTGTGGGCTTGTTTATAGCCCCTCAGCTCAGTCGCCATGTGTTGGAGTTTACCCCGGTGAACGAGAGGGTCGCTTCCCTGCGCCTCCGGGTCGGGAAACGGTCTCTCACTGTGCCGCCCTCGATATATGTTCAGAATATAACTTGGCAGTAAGATAAACACCTTCCGTTCATCAAAACTCTGAAGACAGTGATGAGTTTGTCCACAGGTTTATTGACTTTAAAAGGGTAAAACTGAAACAGAAAGAATTATATTTTAAAAATATACTTCTTGTACAGTACATATTTTTAAATGCTTTTTAACATACTGTAAATATGCTTTTATCAGAAATCAAATTGCTTCCTTTTTGACTCACTCATGAATTATCTATTTATTGCTTATTTATTCATTTTATCTATCAATAAAGAAAACCGCTTGAGTTTAAATGTGTGGTCACTCATACCATTTCACACTGTAACTGAAATTCAATGATTAACTAACCATATTACGTACAAAATATGCATGGAGATTATAACGTCCTTAAATTTCCCAAAACAACTTTTAACCAACAAATATCGCACTATAATTGAACATAAAGACATAAGATACCATTACATACCGACGATGCTTCGTATGGCATGAGATGTAAGCAGATGTCTGCAGATAGAAACATGCAGCCGGAGAAACTTTTTGCTGCCATGTGCTTTCACTTCCTGGTTGATGTGTGACATCACTACCTACGCCCCGTCTCCTGTCTCTTAAAGGGGCCATAACTTAACTGATAAAACAATGAATTTGCTCACAAAAAACTAACAGAAATATGATAACAGAACACTCCCCGTCTGGCGGGATTAAACCGCCACTACCAAACAGTCCATAGAAGTTATTAAGGCTTCATCTCAGGAGCTAGGAGCAAGACTGTCTCAGTAACAGGCCGCAAAAATAGTTTAGTCCCCTCTTTCCTGGAAACCTTGATCTCCACCTTGCGTACTCTGCAGTCTTTGCTGGGGAAGACTTGAGTAATCAGTCCCAAAGGCCATTCATTTCTTTTTAGTTGGTTGTCTTTGAGAAGCACGATGCTTCCAGGCTGAAGGTCGGGCTGAGGAACCTGCCACTTCCTACGTGGTTGAAGTGTAGAAAGATATTGTTTTTTCCACCTGTCCCAGAAGGTTTGAGCTAGATGCTGGACTTGGCGCCACTGTTGTTTGTGGAGGTCTTTGACCCAGTCACCAACTGGGGCAGAGGACAGACTCACTTTCTGAGTGAGTAGGGTTGCTGGTGTCAATATGAATGAGTCGTCTGGATCAGTTGACACTGGTACGAGAGGTCTGGCATTGATGATAGCGACCACCTCTGCCATCAGTGTGGAGAGTGCTTCATGAGTTAGCTTTGATATCCCAAGCTGCAGGAACATTGAGTCCAAGATTTTCCTTGCAACTCCAATCATCCTTTCCCATGAACCACCCATGTGAGAGGCATGGGGAGCATTGAATATCCACTTGCAGCCTTGGTCCAACAAAAACTTCTCGACAGAGATGTTGTCAATATTGGAAGGAATCTTGAGCTCCTTGCATGCACTGACGAAGTTGGTTCCTCGATCAGAGCGTATGAGTTTCACTGGGCCCCTGATGGCAAGAAAACGCCTGAGGGCGTTAATGAAGCTCGACGTATCTAGAGACTCGATGACTTCTATGTGGACAGCTCTTACGCTCATACAGGTGAATAACACTGCCCATCGTTTGCTCTGAGCAAAACCTCCCCTAGTCCGGCGTGAGGACACAGTCCATGGGCCAAAAACATCCAGGCCAACGTTCGTGAATGGAGGTTCGGTTGAAAGGCGGTCTGCTGGAAGATCAGCCATCTTTTGTGTCTGAGGTGTGCCTCGAAGTTTGCGGCATGTGACGCAGCTGTAAATAACACTGCTCACTCGCCTTTTGCCACCGACAATCCAGAAGCCAGCAGCTCGCAAGGCACCTTCGGTGAAAAGTCGTCCCTGATGTTGCGTTTTCTGGTGGTAATACCTGACCAGAAGGGTTGCTAAATGGTGCTTGCCAGGGATGATGATGGGGGTTTTCTCCTCTGACTGGAGTTCTGCTTCTCTGATACGACCCCCGACTCTTAAGAGGCCATCAGCATCCATGAAGGGATCTAGGGCTTTGAGAGGACTGTCCTTGAGGAGATTTTCTCCCTTTCTTAAACAGGCATACTCTTCAGCGTATGTCTCCTCTTGCACAGCACGGATGATGGTTCCTTTGGCCCTTAAGAGTTCCTCGACTGAAATTGCTGTGTGGCAGTGATGCCAGCCTTTACAGCCACTGACTTCATTTGCAGTATTCTTCTGGAAGAGACGAGCAATATGAGTGAGGCGAGCAATGGCATGCGTTAATGACTTCCAGCTAGAAAACTTGGAGAAGCGCTGAGACCCTAGTTGTTTGCTCGACATGGTCGTTTTCATTGTGGAGACCTGAGGGCGGATCTCTGCATCCAAAGAGGGGTTCACCAGCTCGAAGCTGCATTCCTCATGATGGGTTTGCTGAGGGTGTTTCAGGAATGGTGGTCCGCAAAGCCAGCTAGTGCCTGAGAGATGAGCAGCAGTGACAGACCTTGTGGCAATGTCTGCAGGATTTACCTCTGTCGGCACATAGTGCCATTGTTCGGGATGAGAGAAGCTCCTTATCCGTAGCACTCGATTACTGACATAGACGTAGAAACGTCTAACCTCATTGCTGATGTAGCCTAATACTACTTTGCTGTCACTGTAAAAGACAGTGTCATCCAACCTCATGTCGATTTCAGAAGAAATGAGTTCAGCAAGCTCCACTGCCAACACTGCAGCACAAAGCTCAAGTCTTGGGACTGTATGCTCAGGGAGGGGAGTGAGCTTAGCCTTGCCCATGACAAACCCTACATGGATGGCTCCGCTGCTGTCTGTCAGTTTGAGGTAGGCAACGGCCGCAATTGCCTTTGTAGATGCGTCGCAAAAGACAATTAGCTCTCTACGTGACACCTCTGTAGGAGAGATGTCTGTGTAGGGTCTTGGAATCCGGAGACTCGCTAGATCTTTCAATGAGGATCGCCATTTGAACCACATTTCTTCCTTCTCTTGAGGGAGGGGTGAATCCCAATCACCATTGTCCTGTGTAAGCTCTCGCAGGATTGCTTTTCCTTGTATGGTCACTGGGGAGACGAATCCGAGGGGATCATAGATGCTGTTCACAGTCGATAGGATGCCTCGACGAGTGAAAGGCTTGTTCTCATCAGAAATTTTAAAGGTAAAAGCATCTGACATAAGGTCCCAGTTGAGACCCAGACTACGCTGCATGGGAAGTGCGTCAGAGCCGAAGTCCAGGTCTTTGAATTCATTAGCATGGTCCTGGGATGGGAAGGCTTCCATGACTTCTCTTTTGTTTGAGGCAATTTTGTGTAGACGCAAGTTGGAGTCTGACAACACGTCTTGCGTCCTCTTGAGCAGGTCCACCGCGGCTTCAACGGTAGGGAGAGACTTCAAGCCGTCGTCCACGTAGAAGTCGCGGTTTACAAACTGTTTGACATCGGGCTCTGCATCACGTACAGACTGCCTTAGACAGTATATGGCTACTGCCGGGGAGGGACAATTCCCAAAAACATGAACCCTCATGCGGTATTCCACAATGTCTTTAAGTGGGTTGTTGTCCCTAAACCACAAAAACCTCAGGAAATTGCGGTCTTCTTCTCTCACGAGGAAGCAGTGGTACATCTGCTGGATGTCTGCCGTTATGGCCACAGCTTGCCTGCGGAATCTGATCAAAACCCCAAGGAGGGTATTGTTAAGGTCGGGTCCGGTTAACAGAACGTTGTTAAGTGACACTCCGTTGTGCTGGGCGCTGGAGTCGAACACTACACGGATGTTCCCTGGTTTTCTTGGATGATATACGCCGAAGGATGGCAAATACCATCGTTCTTCGTCTCTCTTAAGTGGAGGTGCCACTTCGGCATGATTGTTCTGGAACACCTTCTCCATGAAAGTGAAAAAGTGCTCCTTCATCACTGGCTTCCTCTCTAGACTGCGTCTCAGAGATGACAGTCGATTCAAGGCCTGGACTTTGTTGTCTGGGAGACGAGGCCTTGGAGTTTTGAACGGCAATGGAGCTATCCAGCTGTTGCTCTCGTCCTTCTTTAAACTTTGTTCCATTATTTTCAGGAATGAGATATCGTCGATGGATGGAGCCACTTTGTTGTCATCCTTGGTCTGCTGAAACACTGTGCAGCCTAAGTCCTCGACCTTTTCACAACAATATTGCTTCTCTGTAGAGTATGCTCTTGGCTGATCAGGACATTGGAAATTGGTGTAATTCTCCTTCACACGGAAGACGTTTGGGCATGGCTCAAAGATGGAGGGGCGCTTTTGTTCTGTAGCGCTAGTGTAGAATGTATTCACTGTGATAGGCTTGTGAACACCTCCCAAGCACACATTTCCAACTATCACCCATCCCAGATCAAGTTTCTGGGCATAGGGAGCATCACGTGGGCCATTGATCTGCTTGCGCACCTTGTGGATGGAAATGATGTCTCGCCCGAGGAGAAGCATGATGGGAGCACTCGGATCGAGCTCTGGGATAAGGTGAGCCACTGGTTGGAGGTGGCGATGGTTGGATGCAGCACAGGGCGTAGGAATTTCCATTCTGTTGTTGGGGATGTCGTTGCATTCCAAGACACTTGGTAAGGGGAGACTAACTTTTCCATCCATCGATTCAATTTGGAATCCTGAAGCTCTTCTCCCTGTACTCTCCATCACTCCAGAGCAGGTCCGGAGAGAATATGAAGAGGTGGGACCCTGAACATTGAAGGCATCGAAGAACTTGGAACGAGCTAGAGATTTATTACTATGCTCGTCGATGATTGCATAGACCTTCATAGCTCTATGGCGCTGGCCTAAAGGGTGGATGTTAACGAGGCAAATCTTGGAGCACGATTTGTTACTCTGATCACCACCGCAAACCTTGGTGCAGCTAGTAGAGACTTCTGAAGATGGATTAGAGTCTTGCTCCCCGCCGTTATCCGTAGAGGGGAGCGGCTCTCGGGTCCATGGTGCTGGTCCAGGATGGAGGGCAGAGATATGTCTCTCACTCTTACACTCGAAGCATGTTGTTGTGTCTTTGCAGTCCTTAGCCATGTGTCGTGTGGATGTGCAACATTTAAAGCAAATCCCATTTTCCTTCAGGAATGCTTTACGTTCCTCTAAAGGCTTTTCGCGGAAAACCCGGCACTTCCGGAGTGGATGAGGCTTTTTATGGATTGGGCACTGTCTCTCGGAATCGTTAGCTCTAAAATCACGTCCGTCAGAGGCAAGAAGAGCTGGAGGAAGCACATCTGTCTTGTGCACCGAGATTTCCCTTTGTCTACTTGGTTTCCATGTAGTCTTGTCTCCTTTTGAAGGGGCATCCGCTTGGCCAGTGAACTTGAAGCTTGGATCGTTTCGTGTTATAGCTTGTTGCTTGACAAAGTTGACGAAAAATCTAAAGGGAGGGAATGAGACTTGGTACTGCAGTTTGTAGTTAGATCCTAGACAAAGCCACTTCTCCTGTAGGTTGAAAGGCAACTTTTGGACTAAAGGGTTTATTCCCCGTGCCGTGTCTAGGTATTGAAGGGCTGGGAGATCTCCGTCTTCCTTTGCAGCTTCCAGTTCCATAAGGAGATCGCTTAACTCGTGAAGTTTCAAATAATCCCTGTTGGAGATTTTTGGAAAGCTATTGATACGTTGGAAAAGAGCATCTTCAATCACTTCAGGAGCCCCATAAAACGTATCCAGTCTATCCCATATCATTCGGAGTCCTCTATCTGGGAAATTAACGTGGACGGCTCTGATCCTTTTAGCGTGCTCAGCTGAATCTTTCCCCAGCCACTTGACCAGCAAGTCCATTTCCTCACTGTACGTCAAATCTAGACCTTTGACCGTATTGCTGAAGGACCGTTTCCACGCTTTGTAGCTGTATGGTTGGTCGTTAAATTGGATCAAGCCTGTCGTGACTAGCTCCCGTCGAGCCAAATATCTGACGAAGTCAGTCATGTTTGCTTGGTCTTGGTGGGCATGTTGAGGTGTGTAGCTGGGCATGGAGGAAAGAGGAGGACCGTAGTTTGCTCCCTGTGTGTGACCATCATTTTGCATACTACTTGAGCAATGACGATTATCTGGAGTCAACTGCAGCTGCTGAGCTGTTACTGTTTGGTTTGGTGTTGCAGAGGAAAGGTCAGCGTCGGCTTGACTACGCTCTGTTTTGAAGTGTAAGGTACGGCTAGGGTGCGCTGATGCTGGCTCTGCCTGTAGCTGTCTATTCTCATCTTGAGATGGCTGATGCAGTGCTGGTGCGAACTGTACTCTGTTTTCCTCTTCGGCATGTTTAGCGACATATTCTTTGGTACGCTCCATAGGGTCAAGAGGGGTAGCAGATATGCAGTCTGAGTAAACCTTGGAGCTACTTCCATCACTATCGTCGACAGCTGCCTCTAAGACTTCTGCTTCGGCCACAGCTGCGGCTGTTTCTTGCTCTAACGATAACATGTCCATAGTTGCTTCTAGTTGTGCTTTTTCTACTTTTAAGGCCATTTCTTTCTTTGCATAAGGTAGCCTTGCTTTGGCCGCTTCTGCTTTCGCACGAGCCATGGCGGCAGCAGCCCCTGTGGAAGAAGCCTTCGACCTTTTTGAAGAACGTGAGGCGTGGGATCTGGTCCGTAATGAGCCTTCTTTAGATTCCATTTTCTGTTTCCAGCATAAACTACGTTATCTTCTGCGCTGAAGCCGTCGTTTTACTGTGCCGCCCTCGATATATGTTCAGAATATAACTTGGCAGTAAGATAAACACCTTCCGTTCATCAAAACTCTGAAGACAGTGATGAGTTTGTCCACAGGTTTATTGACTTTAAAAGGGTAAAACTGAAACAGAAAGAATTATATTTTAAAAATATACTTCTTGTACAGTACATATTTTTAAATGCTTTTTAACATACTGTAAATATGCTTTTATCAGAAATCAAATTGCTTCCTTTTTGACTCACTCATGAATTATCTATTTATTGCTTATTTATTCATTTTATCTATCAATAAAGAAAACCGCTTGAGTTTAAATGTGTGGTCACTCATACCATTTCACACTGTAACTGAAATTCAATGATTAACTAACCATATTACGTACAAAATATGCATGGAGATTATAACGTCCTTAAATTTCCCAAAACAACTTTTAACCAACAAATATCGCACTATAATTGAACATAAAGACATAAGATACCATTACATACCGACGATGCTTCGTATGGCATGAGATGTAAGCAGATGTCTGCAGATAGAAACATGCAGCCGGAGAAACTTTTTGCTGCCATGTGCTTTCACTTCCTGGTTGATGTGTGACATCACTACCTACGCCCCGTCTCCTGTCTCTTAAAGGGGCCATAACTTAACTGATAAAACAATGAATTTGCTCACAAAAAACTAACAGAAATATGATAACAGAACACTCACTGTTGTTTGTGCCTACGGGCCGAACAGCAGTGCGGAGTACCCGGCCTTCTTGGAGTCCCTGGGAGGAGTACTGGATAGTGCTCTAACTGGAGACTCCATTGTTCTACTGGGGGACTTAAACGCTCACGTGGGCAATGACAGTGATACCTGGAGAGGCGTGATTGGGAGGAACGGCCTCCCCGATCTGAACCCGAACGGTGCTTTGTTGTTGGACTTCTGTGTTAGTCACAGTTTGTCCATAACAAACACCATGTTCAAGCATAAGGGTGTCCATCAGTGCACGTGGCACCAGGACACCCTAGCCCGGAGGACAATGATCGACTTTGTTGTCGTTTCATCTGACCTTCGGCCGCATGTCTTGGACACTCGGGTGAAGAGAGGGGCTGAGCTGTCAACTGATCACCACCTGGTGGTGAGTTGGATGTGCTGGCGGAGGAGGAGGTTGCACAGACCGGTCAGACCCAAACGGATTGTGAGGGTCTGTTGGGAACGTCTGGCTGAGCCCTCTGTCAGGGACATCTTCAACTCTCACCTCAGAGAGAGCTTCTCTCAGATCCTGGGGGAGGCGGGGGACATTGAGTCCGAGTGGACCATGTCCTCTGCCTCCATTGTCGACGCGGCGGCTTGAATGCGGTTTTCGTCCCGGTCGCGGAACGCTGAACCAGCTCTAGACCCTCCGCAGGGTGCTCAAGGGTTCATGGGAATTTCCCCAACCAGTCTACATGTGTTTTGTGGATCTGGAGAAGGCATTTGACCGTGTCCCTCGTGCCATTCTGTGGGGAGCGCTCAGTGAGTATGGAGTCCGGGGCCCTCTATTAAGGGCTCTCCGGTCTCTGTATGATCGGAGCAGGAGTCTGGTTTGCATTGCCGGCAGTAAGTCAGACTTGTTCCCGGTGCATGTTGGACCCCGGCAGGGCTGCCCTTTGTCACCGGTCCTGTTCATAATTTTTATGGACAGGATTTCTAGGCGCAGCCAGGGGCCGGAAGGGATCCGGTTTGGGAACCACAGGATTTCGTCTCTGCTTTTTGCGGATGACGTTGTCCTGTTGGATTCATCGGACCGGGACCTTCAGCATGTGCTGGGGCGGTTTGAGGCAGAGTGCGAAGTGGCAGGGATGAGAATCAGCACCTCCAAAACCGAGGCCATGGTTCTCCACCGGGAAAGGGTGGCGTGCCTTCTCCGGGTGGGTGGAGAAGTCCTGCCTCAGGTGGAGGAGTTCAAGTATCTCGGGATCTTGTTCACGAGTGAGGGAACGATGGAGCGGGAGATTGACAGACGGATCGGTGCAGCGTCCGCAGTTATGCGGTCGATGTACCGGACCGTCGTGGTGAAAAAGGAGCTGAGTCGAAAGGCGAAGCTCTCGATTTATCGGTCAATCTACGCACCTACCCTCACCTATGGTCATGAACTTTGGACCGAAAGGACGAGATCGCGGATACAAGCGGCCAAGATTAGTTTCCTCCGCAGGGTGGCTGGACGCTCCCTTAGAGATAGGGTGAGGAGTTTGGTCACCTGCGAGGAGCTCGGAGTCAAGCCGCTGCTCCTTCATATTGAGAGGAGTCAGCTGAGGTGGCTTGGGCATCTGTATCGGATGCCTCCTGGACGCCTCCCTAGGGAGGTGTTCCAGGCATGTCCCTCCGGGAGGAGACCCCGGGGAAGACCCAGGACACGCTGGAGAGACTATGTCTCTCGGCTGGCCTGGGAACGCCTCTAACTCCCCTCAGAAGAGCTGGAGGAAGTGTCTGGGGTGAAGGAAGTCTGGGCATCTCTGTTGAGACTGCTGCCCCCGCGACCCGGGAACGGATAAGCGGCAGACGATGGATGGATGGATGGATGGATGTTTCTCAAACAAGAAGCCCTAAAGCCAATATGTCAAAACTCCAAGTACGTTTTGTCAAGAAAATATTGCTGATTTATAACAACTTCAAAATACATATGCAACAATGATGGTGCCCCCAACACGGGCAACACCCGCAACAAAACGCAACAGAACGCAAGATCAATTTTCTCCACCCCAGCGTAGTGGGTATCATATGAAACTAGAAAAAGCTACACTTTCAGATGATACCGAACATAATCTTTTCTGGGCCGACCACTTCATGCCAATCTCAAAACAAACCGAAAGCCAAAATTCACATTTCACAGTTAGCACATCAGATTGCGTGTTCATTGCACACTACATCAGCAAATCCCAAAATTATTCCTACCAAAAGCAGTATATTTTATTTCTTTACCATTTTGTTGCAATTTTCAGTCTATCCACACCTTTCTTTGACCAAAATTCACGGCTAAATCCTTTATAGTAGTGAAATTGCTTCATGCGCCGTCATTTCATATCCTGCCGGTCGCAGCCATTTTGTTGACTTCTTGTAGCTTTTGGGAATTTACATAAACTTTGGTGACATTTTACATGTCTCGAGCTTTCAAGCGATATATTACACTTGAACAAGACTTCATCCATCAGGCCTCTACCGTTGAGCGTATTAACGCTGGAGCGCGGCAGCCATCTTGGATCAGTGACACACAGTTGCACAGCGCATAGAGCGACACGCACCGAGAGACCTGCACAGAGCACAGGGATTTTTGGATTGAGGTTTTATCATTGTATCATCAAATCATCAAAGTATTTTATAGCCATATTCCCTTCAAAGAGGTAAAAAACACATTTGGCACATTCTGGTACAGTATAGGTATCCAAGTGCCCAAATGGAGAGTCCGCTTGGTACTATCCACACTAAAACCTTTATAAAATCTATGTGCTTTAAGCTATTCTCATGTAACTTGGTACAGTTGTAGTCAAGGAGTTGCTGAATTCAGGCAGTTGTATCTTTATAACTAGAAAATTTCAGGAAATTTTGATATGGGCATGCCCTACTGCCCATTCGTCCCCCTTGCTGCTTTGGTTTGGGACTGTAGTGTTTGTGTTCGGGGTGGTTCTATGTCAATTTGAGGTGTTTATGGTTGTCTTGCATTCATTCCTGTGCTCCCCACAGGGGGTGTGGTTTAGGGTTGTTAATAGACTACACCCTCTGCTTCGGGGTTGTGTGGTTTAGGGTGATTAATAATGGCCAAGAAGTAGTTAAGGGTTGTTAATAAACCGTTAAAGGTTGTCAATAAACCTTTAAAGGTTGTTTATAAACATTTGGAGATGGGGCCAATAGGCAGGCATTTTGACTTAAAATTTAAGTAAATCACAGCTTCATGAAATTTGAATATGTTGTAGTCCACAGCGAGCCGAGTTTTGAAACATTTGAATTATGTCCCTACGATAACCTGTTGCCTAGCAACAAGCGTCCAAAGTCAAATGGACATTTTTTTTTATTGAAAGTTTAATATTTCAAAAACTGTAATAATTGGCATAATGAGGTTGAAAGATCTTTTGGTCCGAAGCGAACCGAGTCTGGGAACATTTGAATGATGTCTCTACGACAGGGGTCTCAAACTCAATTTACCTGGGGGCCACTGGAGCTAGGGTCTGGGTGAGGCTGGGCCGCATCAGGTTTTCAACAAAAAAAACGCATTTATTAAAAACAGAAAAAAAAAGAAAAAAAAAACTGTCTTCAATGCTTTTGCTTCTGCTATACCCTACACTTTTTCAGTGCTTTGGTTCCGGTTTTCCACAAGAAAAGCTCTGATAAAACATTCCACTGTTCTCAAATATCTTAATTTTTAATTTTCTACACAAAATAAGATGAAAAAATAAATAAACAAATAAAGAATAAAGAAAATAAATCAATCAATCAGTAATAAATAAATAAAATAATAATAAAACAGCAAATAAGAAAAACTTAAGAAACCACATATAGTTGGTGGGTAGAGAAATTATTTTTTTTCAGATTCAAATTAACAGTATTAACAGTTATTTAACCTTTAACATGAACATTAATGAAACTTTCAACATGAACTGTTCTGAACATGGCTTCTCTTGCCTACTTTTGGCTAGATGTCTGGCAGCGCTTCCTCTCGCATAGCCGAGCCACATTTGGCTTGAGGGAGGAAGCAATTGAGACCCTCAGTAGACTTTGAAGATGCTCATCAGTAAGTCTGGTCCTGTACTTGGACTTATTGAAGTTCAAGGTGGAGAAGAGCTTTTCACACAAGTACGTGCTCCCAAAAAGGCACATGGTCCGCTTGAACATTCTGGAAAGCTCAGGGAAGCTGGGAGTCAATTCTCTCAAAAATTGCCCAAGCTTGTCTGCTCTTCCACTCACCTCCCTGAACTTGGCTTTGAGTTCAGAGTTGCACTGCAGGTCAATGAGCTCCATTTGAAGCACAGGAGGGGCATCTTGCACATCAAAGGAGAAGGGGTCCGCAAAAATTTGAAATGTGGCTCTGTGCGTCTTGAAGTCTGCAAATCTGTGGTCAAATTCCTCCTGTAGCTTCAAAATGGCATCAGCATACTTCTCACCACTGAATGGTGTGCCTGCATCCACAAGTGCCTTGCATGCTGGGAAATGGCAAAGGTTTGTCTGAGATAGCTGAACTTTCCATAGCATAAGTTTTGTGGAGAATGCTCTCACATTGTCATAGGCAGCACTGACAAGTTGCCCCTGGCCTTGTAACCTCTTGTTCAGTACATTAAGCTCATGCGTGACATCAACAAGAAAAGCTAAGTCCATGAGCCATATAGGATCACTTAACACAGGAACAGCCACCCCATTCTTCTCCATGAAGACTTTCACTTCTGCTCTCAACTCAAAAAATCTCTTCAACATGTTTCCCCTGCTGAGCCAACGTACCTCGGTGAAGTAAAGCACGTCCCCATATTCTGACTCCATTTCTTCTAAAAAAGCACGGAACCTTCTGTGTTTTAAGCCCCTGGATCTGATGTGGTTGATGCATTGCACAACAACAGACATCACGTTGTCAAATTTCAGGCATTTGCTGCAAAGGGCCTGCTGATGGATAATGCAGTGCAGAGCTATGGCTTCCTCCACACCCTCCTCTTCCAGTTTTTTTTGAACAAGTGCCACCAGTCCATTTTTCCTCCCTGTCATTGATGGCGCTCCATCAGTTGTTATCCCAACAAATCTCTTCCATGAAAAACCGGCATTCTCAATGGCATCACACAGCTGGTGAAATATCTCCTGAGCGGTGGTCTGGCCATGCATTGGCATTACTGTGAGCAACTCCTCTGTCACTTCAAAATTGTCATCAACACCACGGACATATATTGCGAGCTGGGCAGTGTCAGTGATGTCTGTGGTCTCATCAAGAGCGACTGAGTATACACTGAAACATTTTGCTTTCTCACACAGTTGATCATAAATGTCACTTGACATGTCACAAATGCGCTCTGCCACGGTGTTGGCAGAAAGGCTGATGTTGCTGAACTGACCTTTCTTTTCTGGACAGACAATACTTGCAGCCTGTAACAGGCACTTTTTGACAAATTCACCTTCTGTAAATGGCTTTCCTGCTTTAGCAATCATCTCACTAACCACATAGCTAGCTTCGACTGCTGCGTTATTCTCTTTGGTTACTTTCTTAAAAAAATCTTGTTGCTTCAGTAGACATGTTTTAAGATTGGCAACTCGGTTGGCTCTCTCATCTCCCTGGTATTTTGCATAGTCCTCAGCATGTCTAGTTGTGTAATGACGTTTCAAATTGTATTCCTTATGCACCGCAACTTTCTCTGTGCAAATAAGACACGTCGGAGTGCCCCTGTGCTCCACAAAGAAATACTGAATTTCCCACTTTTCCTGAAATTGTCTGTGCTCATCACCAACCTTTCTCTTCACTGCAGGCTTTGAGAAAGACATGTTTGGGGCTGTGTAATATATAATTCCACTAGGTATCGCTGTTGTGTTGAAGTTTAAGTTTTAGTGTTTAGCTGACGTACAAAGAACGTAATTTCCGCTGGTACCAGATTGGCTCAGGGTCCTGCGCCCATAGACATATATACATAGACGCCGCATTGACTGACGCTTCCTATTGGGGCCGACGTCGGGCGCGGCCGCCATCTTGGATCGGTGGCGCTTTGACTCCAGTGCGTTCACTTCTATTGAGGAAGGAGGTGTATGCATAAGTAAAATAACTATAACTCACTTAATTTTCAACCGATTTTTACGCGGTTTGCTTTGTTACAAACGGCAGACATGTAGTTATGATACAGGATGCTTGATGTACGTTAAAAATGCAGGCTTTCATGCTAAAATACGTTCTGCAGGTAGTCACACCACTAGTTATGCTATATATATATATATATATATATATATATATATATATATATATATATATATATATATATATATATATATATATATATGTGTATATATGTATATATATAATATATTAATGTGTGTATACCTGAATAGTATAACCAGTAGTGTGACTAGTAGTGTGAGTGGTGTGACTACCTGCAGAACGTATTTTAGCATGAACGCCTGCATTTTTAACGTACATCAAGCATCCTGTATCATAGCTACATGTCTGCCGTTTGTAACAAAGCAAACCGCGTGAAAATCGGTTGAAAATTAAGTGAGTTATAGTTATTTTACTTATGCAGACACCTCCTTCCTCAATAGAAGTGAACGCACTGGAGTCAAAGCGCCACCGATCCAAGATGGCGGCCGCGCCCGACGTTCTCAGGCAGTCAATGCGGCGTCTATGTATATATGTCTATGCCTGCGCCTGCATATGACGTCGAGCACGGCACAGTTAGTGATTGGTTGAACGTCAGAAACCATGGAAACACAAAGTGTTTGTGGTGGCCGTTTAATATTTATATTATAAGTTCTCCCTATAAACGTGCATTTTTTTCACACTGACAGGCTCAGATAGTTACAATAAGTGTCCGACAACATACTAGAAAGGAGAAATGAACGTATGTCTACCTTTAGCTTGAGATCGCTGTTTGTTGCGAGAGCCAATCAGTGTGGAGAGTCTCATAACGTTACTGCACACAGGTCCTGTGCGGTGTCCTGCAGGCTGCTGTGCCCGCTGCAGTTTATGGAAGACAGAGTTTACCGACAACCGTTTAACGACCAGGAGAGTTTATGTTTCGCAGCCGGCTCTGGAGGGAGAGAGCCGGTGAATCCCCTGTTTACTGACCGGGAGGAGAGAGCCGGTGAATCCCCTGTGAACTTCCCCTGACCGGGGGAATGGGACTGGACCGGAGTTCGCTGGCGGTTTACCTGACCGGGAGTTTCGGAGGGAGAGAACCGGGGGAAAACCGACGAGATTACATACAAAGTCAATGCAGACCGGAGGTTGTTTATTTTTTTCGCGGGACTGGACCGGAGGACTGAACCACTGCTAGCTGGCAGGCAGCCGGCTCAGAGCAGCAGCACTGAAGGAGAGAACTGGGGGAAAAACCCACAGTTTACCGGCGGCCGTTTACTGACCATGGGAGTATTTTTGAGTATTTTGCGATTATTTTTGTCGCTTTTGCTGTGAACACCCCTTTAGTCCACACAGCAGCAGAACAACAACAAACAGCGATCTCAAGCTAAAGGTAGACATACGTTCATTTCTCCTTTCTAGTATGTTGTCGGACACTTATTGTAACTATCTGAGCCTGTCAGTGTGAAAAAAATGCACGTTTATAGGGAGAACTAGGGAGAATGTGACGCCTCCAGAGGGTATCATGTACCCAGAAATGACAGCGGAGCTTCGGACTTTCAGAGCAGTACAGCGCAGTGATGGTGGTGATCTCAGTCATGGATGATGAGAGAAAAAGCAAAACAGGCGGGCTCGCTCGCGTATGGGCGGGACAAAATCGTGTCAATTGTGTCCGGTGTGCACACAGCTTTAAGCTGTCATTTCTGGGTACATGATACCATACAGCATCCATGTCAAACTCG
Organism: Cololabis saira; assembly: GCF_033807715.1. NCBI lineage: Eukaryota > Metazoa > Chordata > Actinopteri > Beloniformes > Belonidae > Cololabis > Cololabis saira. The sequence goes on along the minus strand of NC_084605.1, from coordinate 23,877,034 downwards.
CGCGGGCCGCACTAACATTAAACTTTCATATCAAGGCGGGGGCCTCAAACTAGCGTCCGGCGGGCCGCATTTGGCCCGCGGGCCGCGAGTTTGAGACCCCTGCTCTACGATAAAGTTCGGCCGACCAATAAGCGTCCGAATTTTCACCTTTTTTTCCGCTTCTTGGCATTTAGGGTTGCCACGGTAACGCTTTTGACTGAGAAAAGTATTGCCCTTCGAGGCACGATGGATCCACATGTGTTGATGTATGCTATGTGTGGGTGCACATTCCAGTTCAGGCTACATTAACAAAGAGGTTTTTTTTCCCCATGGTCAAAAGCCCCATCCGAATGAATGGGGCCATTTGGCATGAATTTTGACATAAAATTTCCTTAAATCACAGCTTCATGAAATTTGAATATGTTGAAGTCCACAGCGTGCCGAGTCGGGAACATTTGTACGAGGAAAATTAGACGAGGATAAAAATGTAATCTTTTTTTCTTTGGTTTATCACAATTTGCTCAAGCATGTGAACATTCACAATTTTTCTGACACTGGAAATGTATGCTGTGAGGTCTTAGCTATCCATTGAGAAAAAGGTAAGAGAGAGCCCAAAAGACCAAAAATTATCTAGAGGAGAACTATCCTTTCTGAATTATCTGAGCTACAACTTACACTTCGAAAGGCTGAACGCCTTCCACACAATGGATAACAGTATAAGTAGTGTCTAGCAGCCGTTTGACAAGAGGATAAAGGGTCTATAAAGTCTATTTGAGCTTAAAGCTTATGGATAGAAGGTGTTAGGATATTTTCAACTCCCAGATGTGGTTCACTATAGATGGTGTTGGCTTCAAATTCAGCATCACAGATAACATTCCTCATATTTAGTCAGTATCAGTGGCCTGCCAACATTTGATGGTCCTATACAGTGATTTTCATCTGCAAAACCTGGTTGTAATCGGCTGTATCAGCGGCCACAGCACCAACGGCAGACCTCCAGTCTGTCATTCTGGTCTCCGAAACAACAAAAACCGCTGGGAGACATTCTGCCTCATTGGGTTGAGTTCAATGAAAGACTGAGATGCGAGTTCAGAAAGAGAACAAAAAAAGGACATAAAGAGCTGTGGGAGGTAGACACACATTGTTAACATGCATATGCAAACATCATAAGATATGCCTGAAGATCAAAATGTCACATTTATGGTGGCAGATGCTGTTATCCAAAGTTTATCTTGATATCACAAGTGTGCATTCTTGGCTTTTAACATCCAACTGAATAAACTCATGATTCCTGAGTCAAAATCCATACATATACCCCTCCATATCATTCAGGGTTTTGCTACAACACCAGTTCAGAAGAGGTGGAAAAACCATGGAAAATGCAAAAGAAAATAATAGCTCTTCATAAATTAACCTTTATTTCTTCAAAGACAGTATAAACCTGATTTTTTTTGTTGTGAACTTAATTGCAAACACATATTGCAGTGTACAACTTTTTTTTTTTTACAACAATGTTATTATTTTCAATTCTCCACAGATTATTTCGGAGAAGTCAGGGACCAGCCCTCCTTTAATCATCGCATTATGGTGGTTGGTGGGTCAGATATTTGACTCCACCTTCCACAGTCTGCATCTCTTTTGAAATTAGTGTTCAACCTTAGTGCTACCACTTCCGAGTTAGAGAAAATGAAACATGATGGGTCGTTAAGTGGAGACAAATATAGGGAGGCTGAATATACAGTATCTCCTGACCTGGATCTGTGATGTCACAGTATCCTGCAAATCTAAATGGCTCACTGAGGGAGCTTTTACTAGCCTTAAATGATCCCAGTCATAACTTTTTTTTGTCAACTTGTTGCAAGTCGCAATTGAAATGGATGTTACCGAATGAAACAGAGATGGACAGGAGCTATCATGGGTTCACTACTGAAGATACATTTAAATCAAATATATGCCAACATTCAGAGAATAGGGAACTTTTGATTTCTTATTAAGTTAAGTTATTTGTGTTCAATTTTTTCTTAATTCATGCTCAAACCATACCACATTGTCTTTGGTAACCAAACGGTAAATAAAAAAACCACACAAAATATATCACTGAAGACTGTACAAGATCCAACAAATGGACCTTGTTATTAGTTTTTAAAGTTATTTATTAAGACAACCAACAAAGCCAACAATGTAATGTTTTAGTTTTCATCTTATAAATTGTGCACCTGTGCCTGGCACAAAAGGAAAAAAACTCCAGAGTCCAGGCAATCTGCAGTGCGTGATCCAGTCTGGAGCACAGCATGGAATTAATGGCAGTGAGGAAGAGCAACTCTAAGAGCATCAAAGCCGAGGAAGAGTGAAAGACAACATTGATGATAATATCTGACTTGTTAGAAGAGAGATATTTTTGATAAAGACCAACAGGGAGTTGGTTTCACATGGGAGGGTGACCGAAGATACCTGGGGTTCCTTTCAAAAACAGAGTCAGTGCTTTGCTTTTGGTTTGGAAATGTCTGGTTTGTCCAAACGCAAAGAATCTCAATGTGTGGGATCCTTCAGCCTCGTAGGGCTCAAGAGAAAAATTGTGTGGCTGCTAAATGAGCTGACATGTATCTCTACATCTCTGTTTGTGCGTGTGTGTCAGAGGTTTCGGTTCAAAAGAAAGTCAATCATGCAAAGTTTGTGTGTTTAGGCAAAGCATGAAAAACCCGAGCAGGATTCGTTTTGCTTCCCACAATACTTCCATATCTGTCTTTCTCTTTCACACCCACACACACACTAAGCCCCCACAGACTGACGGCCGGTTTCTGTGATCTACAATCTAGGGTAACGACCTAAATCTTAGCCTTGACCCCCAGATTCCAAACTTGTCCCTTTAATTCCGTCCCATCCCACCGACAATCCTGTTTCCTCCCTTCTCGCTGTCCCGCCATTGATCCCAGGCTCAGACAGAAAAACATACATTGCTTCCACGCGCTGAGCACACACACAAAGAGATCTATTTTTTTTCTCTTACCACCACCACCACACACGCACACACCTTTTTGGACTCCCTCTTCCACTTTTCACTCTCCCTCGGCTAACCTTTCTCACCTCTCGTTCCTTGTTTGCTTGTGTGATCCCTGAAATTCTCACTCCTCCCACATCGCAACCTGTACTTTGACCCCTTAACCTCATGTGATGTGTTTTCAAGTCAATTACTGACTCACTGTGGAGGTCTAAAGAATGAAGATGATGGGAGGGGAGTTGTAGTGGCATTTTGTAAGTAGGTGGACATACTTGAAAGTTGGCAGAGAGAAGGCAATGCAGCCACGAACTTTGGGCTGGTGCCTCAAATATTGACTGACTGCAACAAAAACCAAAACTCTCTTTCTAGGATTCCCATAAAACCAGTTGAGATTCTCAGGCCACCTCAAAAGTCATATATTTCCATTTCAAAGTGCCACAAATGAGGATTCTTTTTAGGTAGATATTGTTTTTTTATTCGGAGTGACTATTTGCACCAGGGTACAAATAGCAACCCCCCATTAGCTGAGCTATTGGTAGCAGGGTGTAAATAGCCTACGCATCAGTACTTGCACCCGGGTGTAAATAGCCTAAGCCTTTTTTATTTGACTAAAACAAAGAAAAAAGTTTGGTGCAGTGTGACTTGTGAGTGCTTTAGATGGCTAGCAATAGTGGCGTTCATGTGGAGTGGGATAATTGCAAAAGCCTTGTGCATCTTTTAAGTCGCCGGTATCAGGACACTTTGGCTTACCTTGATGGTCAACAGGTCCAGGTGATGCACACGTTGTTGGTTCAACATAAATTACGTTATTCGAGAACAAAGCATTTATACCCTCTTGGGCTTTATTTAAGACTGGTGGAGAAAATGGTCAGATTTCGTCTGCACTGCAACGCAAGGACATTTGGAGATATGACATCATCACTGTGTCACTGAGAGTAGATAAGTATAAGAAAGTTACTTAAATTGATGCAAGATGGGGTTTGTTACTTTTGATGAGCTACATAAAGGAAGTAAACAAAAGGAAACTCATCACTGCAAGAACCTGAGGAGAAGAACCTCCAAACCCAGCGTTTGATGGTGTAATTGCAGAACATCAAACTACATTTGGTTATATAAATGCTATTCACCACTTATGTCCCAAACTTAGGATACATATTGAGTTTTTTACATAGAACCATAAATTACTTTAGAAATCAATGAAAAGCAATGACAGAAGTGATTTATCCTCCTAGCCAATAGGGGAACCTACTGAGAAACAACATAAAACAAAGTCCTAACAAAACAAGAGAAACTGCACAAGTTACTGCCAGTTAAAAGTACAATTTGTTTAGTAAAACCAGAGTAGTAGAGGTTATGATGAATTGCAAATGTTCCTTTTTGCCACTTTAGTTGAATCCAACTGACTTTAGAGTTCACCAAGTGCGAAGATCAACTATAAAAACCCATAACAAGTAAATGGCACCTATCTATTTCAGACACCACCCTTCATTAAAAAGCATGAGCCTTTTTCAATTTTTTTTTTTCCCCAGCTGTGATTTTTACATGGAAAACTTAAACTGCCACCCGCACACTCACATGGCCAACTCTAACCTCTGCTGCCACTCATTCATTTCAGATTGCTCTGTTTGACAAAGAGCAGCTGACCCCTTTTCAGAAATGGAAAGGTCTGTAAACACTTAGGATGGATTAAATTGGAGAATTCAGGAGGTGAAGGGAGGGGGGGGGGGGCATCAGGAGGGTGAGGAGATTCCCCTTTCCCCTTCCTTCTCCGTCCCTCAAAGAGGGCTGAAGTAAAAGAAAGTGAAAAGGCATCAAACAAGGATAATTTTTATCTGTGGTCTTGACTGAAGGGAGGACACTACATTGAGTTTTTTCTGGTCCTTTTCAGGACAGAGTACAAACACTTTAGTGATCCCAGCAGTGATGCAACAAATAACAGAAACAGAAGCAACTGAATCCAGTAGTAGAATCCAAATGCAGGTGACCGGGGGGACCTATGGACGCATGCGCTGACGTCAACTAGAAACAGACGGAGACGATTAAAAAGACCAGAACAAATGAGGCCAAATGAATCACACACGCACACTAAAGTACCTTCAAATTAAAATGGGATGTAAAACAATTGATTAAACATAAAACAGGAGAACAGAACGAGATGAGTACACGTCAAAGAGGAGCTGCTTAATTCTTCTTCTTCAATAGAAGAGTGAGTTTGTTCCCTCTGGATTCCACTTTGATCCCTAAGGGAAGGTAAGAACTTGCCTCTGAGGGCCAGTGGAGTAGCTTAAAAACAGTCAGAGAAACAGAACGGCAGAGCAACAAGACGAGTATCAACAATTTATTTCTCTTATAGAATTAATCAAGTATTTTGAATTGAACTGAACCAAATTCAATTTCACGATAGTTTTTTTTCCCGAATTCAGTGGGTGTTGCTGAGCAGGCAAGTATTGTAACTCTTAGGTATTATAAACTTCTTGAACACCTTGCATGTATTTACTGTAGATCTCAAAAAATGTCAACAATTGTACCTTTTGCACTAGACTTAAATTACCTCTGGCCCTGCAGTTATTCCTAAATTACACACCCACATCTGTGTTTCGTTCAGCCCATTCACACTGGATAAGTGAAGTCTGTGTTTTACTATAACTTACAGACATTGAGACCTTGTGTTTTTATGATACAACTATCTTTTATTTAACAGAAACATTGATGATCAGACACTTTCAACTCAATATTCAAACAGATTTCAGTTGCTACACATCAAATTTTGACATGTGACAAGATTGGAAAATGGCATATCATCCCATGTATTTAAGTATCAGTGGTAACAGTAAACGTACAGTAACCAGCTGTCACCAGCTTTCATTGAAGCTTGAAGGTTTAGTGCTATCAGAGGGGCTTTGTTCTTGGTGCAAGATAAAAAGCTACTTAATCCATGTCGCAGCCAAGCAGGTCATCATCTGATTGTTGCTCTTCTGCTCATCTGGGCTTCTTGTTGTATAGTCAGAGTGAAGCTCAATGCTGATTAATTTTGTTATATTTTACCACCAAAATATTTACTTATCATGCTGTATGTGGTGGATATGAGCTAAGGTTGTTACATATATCACACTATTTACTGTAGCTGTCATATTTATGCCTGCAAAGCAGCAGGAAAGGTTCCTGCCCACATGTCAATGAAATACTGAGATGCGCCTTCCATAGGATTGAAATTACCTCAGTGTTTGCTGAAATAGGGTAGACAGATTTTGGTGCAGAATTTACTTTACAAAGCACAGATGTTGCGCATTTGGCACTGGATCAAACTACGGAGGCAGACATCCTCTGTAACTATTCATATTGGCGGTCCACAGATAATTGAATCCAGTGCAATAGGGGCAAATGTCTCGATAAGCAGGTTTCTGGAGAACACTGACCAACATAAGACCATTGAGTTCATTTGCAGAGGTTTTTGTGATCATTGGTAACCTGTGCAGGGTGTACCCCTGCCTTTTGCCCGTGGTTAGTTCGGATAGGCTCCAGTAGACCCTGCATTAGATTAAGAATGTTTAAAAAATGGATGGCTGGACGGTTTTTGTGATCTCTGGACTTCCTGTTGCGTGTCCTTACCCTGTAATTTAAACCACAAAGACAAATTCACACCATAACAAGATCAAAACACATCCAGAGCGTGACAAAATACGTTTTTCTAAAAAAATCTATTTTTATCCCTATTTTTTCCCATTTTTATCACCAAGTGCTCCTACCTACAGTAAGTCAGTCCCTCTGCTCCCTCTGCCAACCCCCGGAGGGCCCTACACTGAGCTCCTTCTTATCCTGAGGAGTGAGCAGGCCGCATCTTTTCACCAGACAGGGTGGGGGCTTCTCTGGCCGGACGTAGCGCGTGGAAGGATCACGTTATTCCGGCCAGATCCTCCCCACCCCATCTGGCGCCCCGGTTGGCCAGAGGGGGCATGTGTGGCCCAGGACTGTTGCATGTTTTTGTGAGGGTTGCTCACATTAGCTACCCAAGGGAACACGGGGAGAACATGCAAACTCCACACAGAAAGGCCCTTTCCCCAACCCCACCCAGGGTGTGGGTCCTGAAGTCATGGGGGAACTTGTGCACTGAGCAGCCACAGCGCCCCGACAATTGAACCCAGGACCCTTTAGCTGATCTCTGGTCTTCATGTTGCATGTCCTTATCCTGTAATTTAAACCACAAACACAAATCAACACCATAAAAGGATAAAAACCCATCCAGAGAGTGACAGAATAAGTTTTAAGATACCACTAAACTTTATTTTAAACTTTCAAATCCCTTACTGGATGTCAGAATTGAAGGGACGTGTGCACGTTAACCAGGACCAGCATTTCTTTTTGCAGCAGGTAACTTTCTGCCCTTGTCCATCATCTCCCTCATTTCCAAAAGCTGATGTTAAACTTTTGCATATAAAAGTCTTGGTTTGCAGCACTGTGCCAGAGTAAACCGGCCAGTGTAAGATTTAGAGACATTTTCTTTTTCGAGAGCAGGGGTCCCAGGTCCCTGCTTATGATGGAACAGTCATGTGCTTGCCAAGCGCCGGCCATTTCTTAGACCTCTTTGTGGCTCCAAGAAGCACTTTCAAAACCACAAGTTATCATTGGAGCAGGGAAACTTGTGGCAAACAGTACCGCCATCACCATCAACCTACACCCCATCATACTCCCCTTCACTGACCCTGCACACCTTTCGCTCACCCCACCTCGCACTTTCCATCGGTCAATCTGTTGCCAGTTTCCACACCTTTCTCCTCCTACTTTTTCTCCATCAATCTACTAGTGCCAGCCTCTGCTCCTTCCATCCTTCTTTCCTTCCTTCCCTCCCTCCACACTCATCCATCCACACTGTCAGCACTCCATCAGTCTTGTCCGGCTGAGTTGTCAGGATATATGGCTGTGCTTGCCGCCAGGCTTGTGCTGTTCTATAAACACGGCCCTGATGGCCAAACACGGCCCTGATGGCCCGTGCAGCCTTTGAAATGATTAGATATGCATTAAAGTTTTCCAAGAGCACCATATTCTGAAATACTAAACACCTGCAAATAATTAAAACGACTGATTTATTGATCAGGTGTTCTACTCTGTAGCGGGATGCAAAATGTTTGTCATTAAAAAAAAAAGAAGCAAATAAAGTAATAACAAATCTTCATAGATCTCTTTAAAAGCTAAAAAATACAGAATAAACCATATTGTACTACCACATTTTTATGTAATAGTATGTCTAGTTCAGTGCTTGAGAAAAAGCTTGTGGGACTTCACATTGGATTGTGTTTTCTTGGGGAGCATTGGAGCAAGATGCTAACTCCATGGGCCAACTAAGTTTTAACATTTAATCTAGAAAGTCATGTGACATCTTAAAGCCCATAGCATTGTTGTTTTTGCCTTTGGTTTATCCTGCAGCTGGGGGTTGGCCTAAACTAAACTGCAGCATTCTCAAAAGAATGCCAAAACAACCATAAGAAGTCTCTTTTTCCCAAACTTGAGACAGGTGAATTTCAACACCAGTCTAAAGGTGTTTTCACAGTCGCACGATTCAGATGGGCTTAAAAAAAAAAAAAAAAATAACTGCGCACAGTTGTGGTTCATTTGGGTCAGTGGGAAAATGGCAACTGCACTTCAGTATGCACCAAGAAGGCCATGGTGAGATCTCTCTGAGGAGACTAACGACTGCTTCATAACTGTATAGAAACTGTAACTGAGTGGGCTTGAGCCACTGCTGGAGGACCCTCACTGTTCTGAATCAATGACATTTCCTGACTGTTTCCAGGTCTCATTGACCACATTTGGGGCATCCACCTTTTAGAAAACCCTACAAGAACTTTAAATTCTAATTGCTGCTTGGTGTGCACTTACTGTATGGAACCTGTTGGACCATTATAAGCAACATCTCTGCATGTCTTGTCAGACTAAAAAACAAACAGAAGCATGTGGGGATTGTTGTTGTTATGGCAATCTATCCACAAAAAATGCCATATGAGGGAATTTGAAGCCATTTCCAACTCATGCTGGTTCTGAAAGAAGTGGTCCGACAGGGAGCTGCGTTCAACACTTTATTTTGCATGTGAAGCCTCAAAAAACACCTACAAAAACCTGGGTGCTGACGAGCCGGTGTAGTATCAAAAAACAACACAATAAGCTGCTGGTGATAGCACAACAATACGGACCCACACAAACTCAGTGCACAGTTGAAAAACTGTGTGGCTTCCAGCTCCTAATTCCCCATCTGATCACCTGTGTCTCCCTTACTTAACCTCTGATTGCCAATTACCTCCCATGCCCACAGGTGCGCAGGTGATGTAATGACAACCTCCACCCACACATACATACACACAGAGCATAACTCTAAATTGGCTACAACAGTTGTCATTTGCAGCTCTAGACATATTCAGCAGCAATTCTCACTCAGTGAGTGCGTTTACATGGGGAGTTTAATTCCTCTTTAATTCAGAATTAAAATTAAATCTGATTTAAAATGATTAAAAATTACCATGTAAACTAATTTCGAATGAAAATGGCCATTCCGAATTAAACTTAATTCCGAAGTAAGTGCCTGGTTAATTCCAATTTTAAATCCGAATAGAATAATTCCATGATCATGTATACACTCATTTCGCTTTAAATTCGGTCTTTCTGCGCTGCTCGTTCCCTTGACCGTCTGTCTCCATGACGCTTATATCCCAGGCTGGGCTTGTTTTCGAAACAAAGTTTCAAGATGACAGCACGCAGTAAACGGTGGTCAAGAGCAGAGACGATTTATTTAATAAATAGCTTGGAGGACGTGGAAATAATTAAAAGAACAGATGGCAGGAAACATAAAAATTGTGAGCTTTTCAAAGTTGTAGCGGCTAAGCGGCTAAGTTTGTTTTTCTTCCGGTAGACTTAACTTCCGTCCGCCCCCCTATCCAATCAGAATCTTCCCAACCCCCAGACCTTAAGAGGAATTGGATAAAGCCGATCAAACGTGTTTTCCATGTAAACCTCAATTCGGAATTACTATTTCCATGTAAACTCGAAGGAAAATAGTTTAATTCTGAATTATTTAATTCGGGAATAATTAATTCCGAATTAAAAAACATCATGTTACCGTGGCCACTGAGACCCCGTCCACACGTAGCCGGGTATTTTTAAAAACGAATATTTCCCCCCTCCGTTTATAAAAAAATTTGCATCCACACATAACCGAAGATCTGTGTTTTCGACCACATTCATAAGCATTCTAACCTGTAGATCATCTGCGGCTCCCGGGAAGCTGCACCTCCGCGGGCTCTGCAGGCACCATAGGGTGCGCGTCGCCGCGTACCCTACGGTTGTAGGCTCTGTGTCGGTGTAACGCAGTAAGCGGTGGTCAAGACCAGAGACCATTTATTTAATAGCTTGGAGAACAGATGCTGGATCATCTGTAGTTCTGTAGTAAACAAAAGGCGCACGTCAGAGCAGATTTGTTGTTGTTTTGGAGCATAATGTGACGTTCGAAAACGCAAAACTCCGGTTGTGTGTGTCTACACGCATCTACATAAACGGAGTTTTCAAAAATCTTCACTTTGCCCGGAGTTTTTTTAAAGCTTCGTTTATTTGCGTTTTCGTGTGGATGACAGGTCAAAACGTAGGAAAATATCTCCGGTTTAGCAGATATCCGCAGATATCCGGCTACGTGTGGACGGGGTCTGACTTTCTCTGAGCTCACCATGTGAGTCAGTCGGTAAAACTCTCCTCATCTTACAACTGCACACTTTAATCACGGCCTGCCAGCTCGTTTCTGAGATTTGAGTGACTTCATGAATGTGGGTATAATATTGGTTGTAGCTTTGTCGTTAAAAGTGATGTATTTGTGTTAATTATAGCCTGATCATTATATTGTGCCATCTCTGTTAGGACTGTAAGTTTTTGGTTAAATTGCAACATCATGTGACAAGTTTTAGTCACTTTTAGAGATTATTTTGATGTCTTTTATTGTCGGAAATTATATCCGCTTGCTGTCAAACATTTCAGTAACGATGGGAACCAATAAAAGTATTTTGTTTATTATAACACTGAATAGATTTTATTTTAAAGAACATGTGAAATTAGTTGTGTACATAAAAAAAATATATATTTTATGTAGGCTAATATTTTCAATGGTTTGATGTTAGCATAGTAGCATTTTTCCAGTTTTCATTTAATTTAACTGTCGATTAGCTTAGATCTGCCCCAGGACCCCTGACCCACACCAGACCCGCCCAGGGACCTCTGTCCCGCCCCAGGACCTCTGACCCCCCTCAGACCCGCCCCAGCTTAACTTAGAGTGCAACTAGCCTGAAATGCTGCCATTTTTTGGCAGTATTGTGTTACACCGCAGCTAAGTTAGCCATATGCTAACCTGGAGTGCACCTGCCCCGATTATGTTATTGTTTTGGTTGCACATGTTAACTCAAAGCCAAGTTAGCAACATCCTAACTGAAAGTTTAAGAGGCCCAGCATGTTTTTTTTCCATCCATACTGCTTCTTCAAGCTGGGGACATGAAGCACAATAGTCCGGTCATGACGGAGGCTTATGCTGTTGACCTAAAAACAGTTAATGTAGCAAAACAAAATAATTTCTGTATTATAACTCCTCCAGTGTTTCACTGTCTATTACATTGCTTTGGAACCGTACTCAGTGGCATTTTAGAGCTTTTTACAAAGTGGTTTCAATGTTATTTGACATGTTTTTATTTCAAAAATACTGAATCTTGGTTTTAAATTTGCACTAGTAGACTGAACAGCAAACACAGCAGTTAGGCTAATTGTATAAGACTGTCAGCAGGAATACTGGATTATACATTTATTTGTATCACTTCCATACGAATGCTTATGCAAAACATACTTACAAGAAGTATGGAGGGTTAGAACAGAGTGTTATGTCTAACTTAAATGTCTTTCCACAATATTTCTTACAGATATCTGTGTCTGCCATCTATAACAGCACTCTCTGTTACCCACAGACATCCGGAGTGACCTCCACCCCTACTTCACATACTCACTTTACTCCATACAAGGTTTTCACGGGAAATTAAGTAAGGCCTAAAGAAAATACTTCTTAAAATCTTCGTTGTCTATTTTCCTTGTGTCAACCAACCAGTCACACGTACATGTAAATACAGTGCCATGAGAAAATATTATGATTTAGTTTTGCAGATATTTTTAGTTGCCTTTTCCTGCTTTTTTTTTTTATTTTGACATATATGTACCTTGTTCCACAGAATAACTGATTTCTTTAGTGTATATCATGAATCGTGACTGGAGTTATGTTCGCCCATAATGACCATTTTTCTTTCATATTATTCTCATATTTCAGTTAAACAAACCTGGAAATAGTTTGGGAAATATTTTAATTCACTTAGAAACAATATATGAGGCAAATGCAATTACATCCATAAAGTAGCTGTATGTAAAAAGAATGACCACTTGGTGTTTTGTACTAACTTATATCCCCACATGTTCCACATGATTACTCATGGCCATAATTGTTGCATTAGACTTTTATTGTATTTTGATAATAACTAAGAAGAACATTCGCATGAACTTTTTGTCATCCTTTTGAACAAATGGTTACAATTACACAAATTCACATTTTCCTCATTAATGGCTGTGGATGTGGAAGCAGCATGAGTCATGAGGAGATTCCTTAACGGACTGCTGATAGATGAAATTTTAAACCTTAATGATCCAGAATGCTCTCTCTGATTACACAGAGGTTCCTTCGATCAAAGATGCCCTGATTTTATTGTAGACATGATGAATATTACTTGGGTTTGCAGGATCCCATGGATACCAAACTTTTACTGACAACTTTGTTCTGTAGGCAAGAAAAGCTTGTTTTAGGTGTCAGTGTTAGTACTTACGAATATCCTGACTTATATTGTGTAAACAATCAGGAAGTAATGTTTGAGAAAGACAAAAAATTCAGAACCATTAGCAAGTGTGTCCAAGTTGTTGAAGGAATGACTGAATGTCTAAAGAGGATACTCAACACTGAGGCAAGAAAAGTGTTCAAACATAATACCCTAAGCACAAACAGCTTAAAGTTGTTAAATATGTACCACAAACAATAAATGAGGATAAGACAACATATTTTAAAGTCAAAGCCTGAGCAACATTTGTAGGTTATACAACATCATAGGATTTTGGTTTGTGGTAACTAAGACCTCCATCTCCTAAGCCAACCCTTGCAGCTCCTCCGGGAGGACACCAAGGTGTTCCCAGGCAAGCCGACAAATGTAATCCCTCCAGCGTGGCCTGGGTCTGCCTCAAGGCCTTCTGCCGTTGGGACAAGTATGAAATACATTCCCAGGAGGTGTCCGAGCCAGATGCCTGAACCAGTCAGGAAACTTCAGGTTTTTAAAAAGGTCAAATGTAAATCATTAAAAAAATATTCAGTAGGCTATTGATCCAAACAGGCTAGCATAGCGAATTTGCTGAATATAAAAACAAATATAAATGTTTACCCAAATTTAATGTCTGAATAAAATATAATTGCAGGGTTTATGGACTTTATAAGTGTATTAATATATTTATGTTTTTAACAACTGATTCATCTTTATAAAAATAAAAAAAATTGAGGAGTTCATGTACCACCAGTGGTACGCTTTCCAGAGTTTGCCATCAGCTGTTCTACAGAGTGTAATAGGAATTGCTTCTTTAGTAAGGTTTCTTAAAATGTGCATACAAAATGATACACCCTCCAGCAAAATATTACACATTATAACAAGAAAAAGCCTTACCTTTGATGTTTACTGTCAACTCCTGTGGAAGCATCTCGTTCCATCATGCATGATTCCTTATAGAGGTATGTCCAACTACGGAGGTGAAGTGGTTGTCCTCAACAGAGAGTTTTGATGATGAGGAGAAATACTTTTTTTTTTTTAGCTCGCTCTCGCTCTCTCTCTATATCCACTTTTATATTAAACCATTTTTGCTTTCTTATTTTATTTTTGCACCTCTTTGATGCTTCTTTGAACAGAAAACAAGGTTGTGGCAGGGTGGAGAATTGGGCGTGGTCTGCGGGGGAGTAGCACACAGGTGGCGTGGGCTTGGATCAGCTGATTGGGCACAGGTGTGTCCAATCAATCTCTCCTTCCTGCCTGTGCATTTAAGGAGCGGCTGCACACCGGCAAAGGGTTCTGTACTGGGTGATGACACGGAGCTGCCAGAGACCCGGAGACGACGACGACGACGACGACGACGACGACGGCTGCTGCAGAGTGCTTGTGTCTGTGTACGTGTCTGGTGACGAATAAAGTCAACCCTTTCCCCGCAAAACCTTGTGTCCTCATTCCTGTCGGCTGACCCCGGTAGCACGAGTTGGCTGCAGTGGCGTCCAAAGTGGGGCTGAGGCAGGATGACCACCACCATCGAAGCGGTGGCGTTGCTGGCGCAGGTGCTGGCGCAGGTGCTGGCGCAGGTGCTTGGGAGGACATGGCAGCCCTGCTCAGGAGACAGGCAGAGTGGTGGACCGCAGCGCTGGAGATGCTGGCAGCGCAGCCGTTCGCGGAGGACAGGCCCTTAACCTTTGCATACCCGGACGTGCGGCGAGCGGTGCTGGACCGTCTTGGGCGGCCCTCTGGCCGGTGTGCCCGATCCCGGATCCGGTTCCGAGGTCGGCCCCCTGAACGGACTCTCTGGTCGGCCCGGTCTCCCGGACGGCCCCCTGAACTGTCTTGCCGTTCTGGACGGCCCCTGAACTGTCTCCCCAGCCTGACCGACCTGGAAGACACGGTGGTCACAGGCCGGGGGGCTCAGATGGCGGCCCTGCTCCAAAGACCCGGGGGGGGGGGGGCGTTTGGCTAGGCCAGATGGTCCCCGGCCTGAGTCGGGCGATGAGGTAATGTGGCAGGGTGGAGGATTGGGAGTGGTCTGCGGGGGAGCAGCACACAGGTGGCGCGGGCTTGGATCAGCTGATTGGGCACAGGTGTGTCCAATCAATCTCTCCTCCTTGACTGTGCATTTAAGGTGCAGCTGCACACCAGCAAAGGGTTCTGTAGTTGGTGATGACACGGAGCTGCCGGAGACCCGGAGACGACGGCTGCTGCCGAGTGCTTGTGTCTGTGTACGTGTCTGGTGACGAATAAAGTCAACCCTTTCTCCGCAAAACCTCGTGTCCTCATTCCTGTCGGCTGACCCCGGTAGCACGAGTTGGCTACAAAGGCGTTCACCGCACAAGTCGCCCTTCCACTCCCAATCCCATACCCGTCCCACCTGTAGCCACTACAAGCAGAGCAAAACTAAACTTTTTCTATGCTCCGTGTGTTGTTAAAATTGCCTCTTTCTGTCTCGTGTGTCATGTCCACAGGCTGACATGGAGAATGAGGAGCCACCTTCACCCTCCTTATAATGGTGGTCCCTGGGTGGGGATTGACACTAATAATGAGCAGCAGGATCATGATACAAATCCGTGGGTGATTTCCATTCATTAACATATTCACATTCCTCGAACAAACCCAAAATTTATGTACGAGTATTTTTTTTTTTAAAATAAGGATGTGGTTTGTCTGCAAACCATGAAGATTTCATGAATGAGTCCAATTTGCTGCAGCATCAGATGCTGGTTAAGGTTTATGAAAAATAGCAAAGTAGTCAAAAATAGTTTTCCAATTTTCTTGAAGTTTTTTTTTCTTACTTAGAAATAAGTTTCAGAAATACCTGGAAGCCTTAAGGTGGCTTGCTTCCCCCGTCTGAGCACGTGAGTGTGTCCGTCCTCTGTGAGACCTCCGCTGAGTGCCTGGAAGAGAGAAAATAGCCGACAGAATGGTGGTCTGCTATAGGGAGAGCGATCTGAGATTTAAAAAGAGTAGCCAAGGCCACTGTGTAGGAACCACAGTCGCATATGAAACCTGAGGTGCACTGTGGATTATGCACAAGCATGACTTCTCTGCCAAATGAAAATGTAGGTTTTGGCTCTGAACTTAGAGTGATTTTATTATTAGGATTTTTTTAATCCCCTTTGCTCTCCTCCTCTGTTCAAGTCCCCAAAGTGGTTGGCATTCAGATGCTATAAAAAGGCTTTGTGTATTCAATAATTGCTTAATAGTTACATAAAATGTCATTAACTGCTCTTCCAGGTTAAGTTACATCCACTCCTGCTACCAGAGGGAGATAGGCCTCTCGCTCCACATCGTTCACTTCCTTGCTCTCATCCTTTTCTAGCAGAAATCTGCTCATAATTCCACCTCAATGCTGCTTCTCTCGATGGCCCATCTCTTCTTCTCTCCTCCATTACACCGTCCACCGTGTGGCTTACTCTTCCCAGGAGAGGCATCCGTAGTTCCTTCACCTGTCAATCTCTTGTGTATCGGGGTCAGTAAAAAAGTGCTCATACCAACCTTAATATCCAGCTCCTGCTTTGTATACCATCACCCTCACACACTGAAGAGGAAGCAGGACCACAGCCTCCTGGATGAGGTCATCACAGCTCTGCTGCGTCTCATCCCGCAGGCAATTTTTGCTTTCCGCCTCTCACTAGCTCCTTGCACCATTCATATTTAAGCTCCATTAAAAATAATTGGTATATCGCTCCAGAATAAATGTTGAGGGGGAAACCACGTCTGGTCATTCCGGCTTAATTCAACATATAAAGAGGATGGAGAGTATCGTCATCTGGTGTAGAAGTTCACAATGTATTTATTCTTTCTCCCCTATCACTTATCCAAATTGGCGGTCAATATTTTCTCTGGTGATGATCGCTTCCAGTGGCTAATTTTCTGAAAGGGATATCTCTTTACTTTGGTGTTGAATGCTGCCAGCTCATGCCAGAGTGCACGTTGGAAGTATTATTCTCTCCACTGTATAGTTTCCCCTCTTAATCCAGCTCACTAATGACATTAATGAAAAATAATTCTAATCTAATTAGCTCTTCTCTACAATCAGTCTCAATTCCCTCTTAGCTTTGACTAATCTTTGGAATTGGCAAAGGGCTATTTGATTCTCTCCAAAAACACTGTTGCCAATTTTGCAGGATCATTGTCAGGCTAAGAAATAAAACCTGAAACACACCGGAGACTTTGATGAATGTAGATGATTATATGGAGACCTGCATTGTTCTCCAGAGCTGTGAATTTTTTTTCTACTTTAGCAATGAAGAGAATTCATTCATTTTTGTCAAAAAATGTTTTACTTACCATTCTATATGATGGAATTAAAAAAAAATCGGGATTATTAAAGATCTACAATAGTCATTTTCGAAATTGCATCCTACACTATAAAAGGAAGTGCTGATATCACAATTGTACAGTCACTATTCACATATTCACTGCCTTTTCTGGGTTGTGAAGGCAGCAATCTAAATAGACCTCCCTCTTGCCCCAGCCTCCTTGTCCAGCTCTTCGTCTGAGATACTGAGGTGTTTCCAAACTAATCTCTCCAGGGTATTCTGGGTCTGCTTCAGGACCTCGCCCAAAACAAATGCCAAAAACACCTTCCCAGGAAAGCAACCAGGTTAAATCAGCGGCTTCAAATGCTATCAGTCCACTGAATAGGAATTTATCATGTGTAATCAGAGCCTTGAATGGTGTGAGTAGATGGGATACTGTCTACCCGGTAGATTTTTGTCATTATTCTTTGGGTTGATAATGGCTTTCTCTATGTATTTTAACCCAGATACTGCTATTGAAAACGAAACTTAGGCTCAGTAGATGTTTTGTCACTAAAACCTAACCCTAACCCTCACCCTAAACCCTAATCCTAACCCTCACCCTAAACCTAACCTTAACCTAAACCCCAAATTCTAACCCTAACCCTCACCCTAAAACCTAATCCTAACTCTCACCCTAAACCTAACCTAAACCCCAAATTCTAACCACATAGAGAAAGCCATTATCAACCCAAAGAATGACAAAAATCTACCGGGTAGACAGTATCCCATCTACTCACACCATTCAAGGCTCTGATTACACATGATAAATGCCTATTCAGTGGACTGATAGCATTTGAAACGGGTGGTTAAATTCACACTAGATGCCCAATTCACCTATGCTAGCTCCTCTTGATGCGGAGGAGCAGTGACTCCAGTCTGAGCCCTTCTTGACTGACTGAACATCTCTCTCTCTAAAGGAGAGTCCAGTCAAATTTCATGTGAATGAGGGGTCTTTTTCATACACCCTATTTTTGTCATGGTGTTCCACATGGCTCTGTACTTGATGTAATCCTTTTCACTTCATATATGTTTCCATTAGGTACTATTAGACAGCATGGCAAACACTTTCTTTGCTATCCATACCCATTTTCTGTTTCAGCCTATTCCTAGATATGGTCATGGGGATCTGCTGATGACTATCCCAACTCTCTTGGCAGGGGCACAGCCTGGACAAGGTGTCCAGGCTCGTCCAAAATATTGTTATGCAGGTGACAAATGAATTGCATTATATGAACTTTGAAACTGGGCTCTCTTAGTATGAGCTGAACTTTTTTTTTGCCTTTGATTGGACTGTATTAGCGTTGACATTTCTCTTTTCAATTGGTACCATACAAATAAAAGTAGATTGATTTGTACTTTTTTACCCAAAAACCTTACAATGACAATAAAAAGGAGCCAAAATACTCCCACCCTGGCAACTTAGCCTGAGGCTTTTCAAGCTGCTCCTTCCCCACATTTGTGTTATTACTCCTCAATGTCTCAGGTACTTGCAATCCTAAAGTGACATGCAGTGCATTGTGGAGTGATCCGAGTGGACCATGTATCATATGTGACCAGTTACAGCCCTAGTATGTAGTTTTAAAGAATAATGGAACCACAGGATGAAGGTAACAGACTGATATGGGTTAACCAGCTTGCCTTGACCTTTCCAGCCACGTATATCTCCTCTTGAAGGCAAGTCAAAATGCTGCTGATATCAGTGGAATAAGACTCGCTGGCCTGGGATCTGAGTGATAGTGAAGATTAATTGAAGGTATACAACAAGCCTACCTCATTCCAGAAGAAGAGCATTCTGTCAGTTCTATAGCGTTAACAGCAGCTTTGGTCATTTCTGTATGTGAATGTTATAAAAGCAAGAAGGTGGTTTCGTTTTTGAAACATACATATTCCTGTAATGTACAGGAAGAGTCAGAGATCCGTATAAGTCTAGACCTGAGAACACAAGTAGGTGTGCATGTTAAATGCATATGCCACATGCTGTCCTGCGCTGGATGTCCCATCTTCACAGCAGGATGAGCTGCTGGTTCTGATTCCCTTCCATTAATCATTGAGCTAATTTGTTTTCACAGAGCTGTGCTGACAGCCAGCGTGTCTTGTTACGGCACAGAGGCTCAAAGAGACTGTGTATGCATGCATGTGCATGTGTATTTGCACGTGACAGCCCATATTTATAACAAAAGGAAAGTACTGGTCTCACATTCCCGACCGTTAAATCTGTAATGGATCATTTAGATTAGCCCTAACAAAAGTGAGCACAAACATGTTTACTTGTTCACTACTCCAACTGAGTTGGGGATCCAAGTCACACAATTTAAATTAATAATGAATCAAATCATTGCTTTGTGTATGGATTACTAAACTTTTCAAACATATCTAGACACCTATGCATCGCAGCCTGAAGGCATAGCACATTTTGTCCTCACAGTAACATAAGTCCACCTAAAAAACACATTATTTTATGATTCCATCAGGTCAGCAGTAATTGATGATAAGTTAAGATTTTCACCACTCTTTGATTTATAAAGTCCCTTTTTAACACTAAAGTTCAGTATTTGATTGTAGCCATCAAGGTCTGTGGAGCGCTGGAGGACTTTATTGTTCGGATACCTGCAATATTATGGATTATCTCGATATAAAAAACGCTAACTTCTTGTAATGGCTATATTTACAGCTTTGATACATCATTAAGGGTTCAAGAGACTCCTTTTGCTGCACGAAGCAGCAACTCATACTCACTAGACTGCCTACATGTTATCCTGACAGCAAGCAGGACCATCTTTACAAACAGCAGAGAAGACAACAAGTTCTCCCAGAAAACCCTTAAGACAGACCACCCAACCAGCATCAGCTTTGGGAAACCAGAACCGCTGATTTCATTGAGGAGCCGAAAACCACTAAACCAGTGCAGTTATGTGAAAATGTCAAAGCCAAAGTTCATAAATCGAGAGCAAAATTAATGTGGTTTTGATTCTGAAGGTAACTGGACTGTAGTGAAATGGTATCATTGTGGTTTTGGAGTAGAAAACACTCAATTGAGGCCCATCAGGAAGTTGGTCCAGATATGATGAATATTCAGCCTCTGATATAACATTGTACTTTTTCTGTGTTTTATGTAAGATAATTCTTGGTTCTGTTACATTCAGTGCTGTAATGGAAGAAAACATGAATATCACTTTTGACATTTAAAAACACAGATCCTTCATGAGAGGGCTAAGTAATGCAGCAACAGATTGCAAACATTTCTATAAGAGCTGTCCCCAGTGATGAACTGTACTCATTAAATGGATGTTAACTGGTTGAGCCATCTTTGACAGCAGTGATTCCAAGCAAGAGGTTTCAGTGAAACTGGATCACATGGGTAAAATGTTCAGGAGGAATTTAGGACCCGTAAACCGCTCTCTTTGAGGTCTCATCACGTCAGCTGTGGAGTTAAAGTGTATGGTCCCACTCGGTGACTCCAAAAGGTGTATTTTCTTCCTCTGGAAGTATTCAGTGGTGCATTTACTTTGATGCTTGGGGTTCTACTAAGCTTCATCTGGTGGACGGCCACCCTGAAGAATATTTTGGTAAACTTGGAGTTAATTGTCCTCTTGGTAATGTCAAGTGGTCCAAGCCCTGAAACAGTGAAGCACACCCAAATCATGATGTTCCCTCCACCATGTAGACATTTTATGTTTGATGTTGGTAAGCTGTGCCCATTTTTTTTCTGCACATAGTGTTGAATATTCTTCCTGAACTACCCAGCTTTTGTTTAATCAGTGGTTGATTTGTTCTGTGCACAGTTCCTAGACTGACCATTAGGACCTCCCA
Organism: Cololabis saira; assembly: GCF_033807715.1. NCBI lineage: Eukaryota > Metazoa > Chordata > Actinopteri > Beloniformes > Belonidae > Cololabis > Cololabis saira. The sequence continues at coordinate 23,856,080 of NC_084605.1, read as the reverse complement.
TGACTTAAAGGAGCATGAGGCTCCTTTTAAGAAATGAGACTCTCTAGCGCCACCCTTCACCACGACGGCCGTTGGGGGTATTGCAGCCAACAGTGAAGCCGGCACGGGAGAACGGGGAGAACGCGCATGCAGCGTCATGTGACGTCACATCCGCAGCCCAGCGCGGGAAATTCGGGACCGAATTGCAGCACATTTTGCAGCACACAGCCTGTTAAAGGCAACGGAGAGATACACTAGAGGGCTCATTATTTTGGGTTTGGAACGCTTCATCTGACATTATTACTAGAAAACTTAAAATGTATACGGATTTTTTTCATAAATCCTGCCACAATCCGGCCTCAAGCTCCTTTAAGTAGCAGAAATAAACATACAAACTGCCAAATGCAAAACGCATATGTTTGGATGAGGCTTCTCGCTGGTGCTCCTTTTAAGTCTTGCTGAATGGTGCGTATTTCAGTCGCGATATATGAATCAAGGGGTGATGGACAGATTCACTCAAAATGTATGTAAGGAAACATCACTTAGCGTCATTGATCCACCGTAGCATGAGCAAGGTTACAGTAAAATAGCTGCCAAGTTCTAACTGAGCTAATGTGATATTATTCCAACTGCCTCTTAGACTTGTTCGTCCCACCAATTTGCCCATTTTTGGGTTAACAGGGGTTGGGTGGAGTCAGCTCCCATCAAGATGGACTTGAAATCCACTCTTCAGAAACCTGTTTTAGAGAGACATGTGGTGGAAACTACTGATAATGAGCCTTCTTTGACGTATAAGTCCAATAGTTTACTTACTTTTATGCGCAGCACTGTAAATGTTTACGATTGTTTGTGTTTTCAGCTTAGGCACATTGTGTTTGTCTATTATTGTGACTTGGATGATGATTTCATCACATTTGTATTGCAAACTTATGCAAAGAGCCAGTTCCAAAGGGTGTATATATTTTTTTCTTGTCAATGTATACTATATATTCATTAAAACTAAACAACAAGTTTAAAAAACTCAATATTTTCAGTACTTTACTAAAATACCATAAAGTGGGGCACAGTGATGCAGTTTGAGTCAAAACCAGACTTTAATACAGCAAGTATCATTGCATTCAAAATTAATATAGTTACTCCATACATACGAATGAATGCAAAATGAGCCAGGTCATATTTAACTGTTTCAGAACCAGTTTTAGGACTAATGCGTTATTTAGTAACGCGTTACAGTAACGCCGTTAGTTTTGTGGTAACTAATACTCTAACGCATTACTTTTTAAATTCAGTAACGCAGTTACCGTTACCGAGGGTGGGTTACTCCGTTATTTCTGGCTACAGTGAAGCCTTTTTTCCCCGCACGCGGAGACCGGAGGAAATGTAGTGTGGATATGTGTGTGCTTTCAAAAACATGACGGTCATGGCGAGACCGCGGTGAAGTTAGTTTTACGTTGGATATTCGTTGGATATTCAACAGAAATGCCCCCAGAGCGAATGTCTGTCGAATATCCAACATAAAACTAACTTCACCGCGGTCATGGAGAGCCGAGAGACGGCGAGTTTCGCAACGTGGAGATATTGTCATTACAGTAATCCCTCGTTTTTCGCAGCGGTTACCCAAAAGAACCTGTGGTAAGTGAAATTCTTTTTACAATTAAAAAGGCTTCAAATTGCGGAGATCAGCACCGCCTCGCACGTATTCCACTGCTCTTCTGAGCCGCTGCATCCCGACCCTGTAGCGTCTTTTTCTCCTAGAGCCCGCGGTGCAGCTGTGTTTTTTCGAGAGAAGAAAATAGTTATGGGTCGTTTTTGTCGCTGTTTTTTCTTCTGGGCAAAAAGATTCTTATAAACCGACATGCCACCATTGGTTATATTTGAGACTGTAATGACCGATTCATCAAAGAGTGCCGTTCCTGAGCTGCTGCTGAAGCTCATTGGATGTTCTCAGCTTGTTGCTAAGCAACCAACGTTATTGACACAGGAAGTGAAGAAGCGGGGAGACTGTCTTTAGCCAATCAGAATGCAGAACACAAGGCACAATGCAAATCCATACAGTACCTGCTGAAATGAAGGCTAGAGGGGCATTAATGGGAGCATTTAAAAAAATGTTTTTATTTAAACTAACTCAATAGTTACTTTTCATAGTAACGCATTACTTTTTGGTCTAAGTAACTGAGTTACTAACCGAGTTACTTTTTAATGAAGTAACTAGTAACGGTAACTAGTTACTATTTTTCAGTAACTAGCACAACACTGTTCAGAACTAATATTTCACAAGTTCAACATCCTGTATCCTCTGTCCCTTTACTCTAATTTTAAGACATTTGTTTCCTTATATTTTTCAGGCCTCTATACAGTGTATTCAAGTAAAGCAGCTTGATTAAGGAGCACCTCTGACTGAACTCAGTCTCCTGTTTCCACTTACTTCCACTTGGGGTTGCCACAGTGCAGAACTGCTAAAAACAGTATTAATGTCTAAGATTCAACAGATTCTCCTTTTCAACCCGTGTGCTCACTAACAGTGCAGTGTATGTGCAGAACGAGGTACCTTAGGCAAGTTTTCCTCTGAGCTCGTTTGATTACGTCTTTGTCCGTCATCAGGGGGCTTTTAAGTGCAAAAGCAGAACCCCGATCCCATGGTGACATAATGTTAAGACCCAAACTCCACAGGTAATGTATGAGGCTGTGAAGCTTTTAAATAAGCAAGACTTAGATGGGAAAAGAACCAAAGAAAACACCATGTCTCTGTGAGCCAGGGCAATAAATTTGTTAATTTGGTGGTGGAGAAAGAGAGAATGGGACTGCTTAAGAAGTATTAACTTGTGTATTATTCACAGAAAATATGGATGTTCAAAGGATTTTCATGATGATAAATGAGTACAATCACCTTTTCGTTCTAAACATTGCAGATTTGAATAACAGATTTTTTTTCTTCCCATCATAACAAAAATCCAATGAATATGAACTCTGAGGCCTATCTCATTTGTTTTATTCATTTTCAGTCCTTCTTTTGAGAAAAATCCAACCTTACAGAGAGCCCCTGAAAATATGTGCATTGCAGGAGAGTACATTGTCATCCAAATGTGGTCATATATTCCCTTAACTGTGGGCTTCTTGAAGGGCTTTTACCGTTTAAGAATTATGGTCATTTCAGAGCAAAGTATCTCCATTTTCACGGCCTCAAAAGTATTTGGACAACTGATTGAAAAGAAGTTAACTGCCCAGATGTTGGGCATGTTATGGAGTCGGATGAAACCAAGGTAAACATGCATCAGAATGATGGGAGAATAAAAGTATGAAGAAGGAAAGAAGCATTTCATGATCCAAAGCAGACCACATCAAAGGTCAAACATGGCAGAGGCAGTGTAAGGGTACGGGCATGTCAGTCAACAATGAAATGGGCTCACTGGTGTTTATTGACAATGTATCTGCAGACAGAAGTAGCATGATGAATTCTCGTGTGTAGGACAACACTCCCTGATCACATTCAGCAAAAAAAAAAAAAAAAAACTGCCTTCAGTCTTGTCTTCAAAACGGAAGGCAGAGAGACACACAACACTGAAGGTGACTTCAGGTTGGAGATAAAGGTCTCGTAAAGCATTTCCTGGTAAGAAACTCAGACCCGGCTGATGTCCATGGGCTCCAGCTTCAAGCAGTCATTAACTGCAAAGGATTTCCACCCAAATATTTAAAACTGTGGTTATATACATGTATGCTGTTTGGTCTTACACCTGTAAATTGACATATAGTTATAATGGTTGTAATTGCTTTATGCCATATTTTTACATCATGATCCTGTATTCATTTATTTCAAATCTATTATGAAGGTGTATTCTGACACTGTCAAAATACCTTTGGACCTAACTGTATATTACCATTTTTCCCCCAAAAAAGTTTCAAAAAGGGACTTAATGAAAAATTTGTGACAGTTAAAGGAGCTTGAGGCCGGATTGTGGCAGGATTTATGAAAAAAATCCGTATACATTTTAAGTTTTCTAGTAATAATGTCAGATGAAGCGTTCCAAACCCAAAAGAATGATTCCTCTAGTGTATCTCTCCGTTGCCTTGAACAGGCTGTGTGCTGCAAAATGTGCTGCAATTCGGTCCCGAATTTCCCGCGCTGTCCTGCGGATGTGACGTCACATGACGCTGCATGTGCGTTCTCCCCGTTCTCCCGTGCCGGCTTCACTGTTGGCTGCAGTACCCCCGACGGCCGTCGTGGTGAAGGGTGGCGCTAGAGAGTCTCATTTCTTAAAAGGAGCCTCAAGCTCCTTTAAACATATCACAGATTTTTAGGAACTAATTTTAGTGCGAGCAGTCAGTTTTTCCTGTCTGAATAACTCTTCACATGAGGCTATGCCTCATGTTAAGATAATGGTAAAACATTGCACAGCCCACTTTTGTTGTTACAGTGAATGCAGCATAATGTGAAAGTAAAAGATAAAGGTTAGGAAGCTGTATAATCCCACTCTGGGTCTGTGATGTCACGGTACCCTGCACCAGCAAATGACTTTGGGTAAGCTTAAACAAAGTGACAGGCTCATATTAATTTAGAGTTTTTGAATTAGTGGTCCCCTTACACAAATGTATGCTGCCATCCACAGAAAAAAGGGGTCTGCTTCATGATATACACCCCTTTTACAGACACAAATGCCATTTATAACAAACCAACCACTTAAAAATGTATTGAAAATATGAGGTGATGGGTTGGCAAAATGTAATATACGTATGGAAGAGCGGAGCATTCAGGGTGGTCTTACAGGATATCTGAGGCAGACTTTACGATATACCAGTTGGCTGCAGCCCTGACCTTAATGTCCGTGGGACTACAGACCTCAAATCTGGACAAAATAATGGCCCACCATCATAACACCGGCCTGCCACCGGGCACCAGAGGTAAGAATAAAACTCCCAATTAACCTCTTTCTGGATCTGGAAACGCTGGTCTCTGTACTTCAGGAATAAAGACTATTGTGCCTTTTGTTGAAAGCCTGAACCAGTCAGTCAACAGACAGCATCCTAGAAAGCAGGGTGGGTGGTAAATATCTCTTCTTGTTCAATGGGAACAGCGATCAGTGTTGAAGGTTTAAGAAAGGCATATCTTAAGCTGTGAGCAGCTGATGAAGAGGAGACACCACAACGATCAGCTTTTGAGAGACTGATTATAAGGATGCTGAGCTTGGACAAAACCATGGATTTCTACTCCAAACCTCCCTCGGAGCTCCAGCTTGGCCCTCTGTTTGAGACACACCACATAAAAGCCATGAGGTCAGTCAGCAGTCTTCTTGTTGGCAGAGTTCAGAACCGGAGAGTATTTACTGCTGGGTCTGTAGTTTCAACAAGGAGATGCAAATCCAGCCAACATTGTGAGCAATGCTGAGAATAGTTTGCCTGGCCAGCCATGCCCATTCAAGAAGTGAAAAATCTCTCGTGAAAAGGATCTGGTACCACTGCCATTTGCATCAATTTTCAGCTGCCCAGAATCCATCAAACCGAGTGCCACAGGACAAGGGTGGGTGCAGAACCAGCTACAGTCTCCACCAGCTACTCCACTGCACTCTTGATTACTTCTGGTGATACCAGTTGACTCTTCATTTGTCTGATTCACTGTATGCCATATGGCACTTTCTTCTGCATCTGTCCTGTCTGTGGAAATCAAAGTCAAATTCAGAGGAACCAGACTAAATCTTTGTATGGAATAGTAACATGATTAGGAGACGATTTTGAAAGAAAACGGGACGCCTTTTTTTTCTCCAAACAAATAAAAAACACAAATATTCTCAGTTCTCATGTTGTTCTCATGTTATATACCATTACATAGCCAGCTTCTATATTTTTTTTAATGCAGCTGTACTGTATATGACATGTAGACTGCACATAGAAATCACACAGGAAAGCAAGACTCCAGATAAACACAGGCCAGGAGCGCATGTGGATGTAACGCAGCATTCACTGCTACTGCTTGTATTTACATTATCCTAAACATATACATTTTATATGTCCATGTATTTATTGCTTCTGCTCTTGAAGTGAAGGGTGGGTGGAAAGCTAAACAGAGGTGGAAAAAAAGCTCCAGTGTGAGTTTCAGAGGCAGATAAGATGGAAGTAGTCTCCGTGGAAAACCTTGTCAGTGGCGGGATATATATTTTTGTTTTGATGTGATATCACGATAACCAGAACACATTGATGCCAAACATCTTTATTTTTTTTAAACTCTCATGACAGTCTTTGTTTGAATAGCTACAATAAATGCTCTTGTCACAAAAGTTGTTGGTCTAATCCTGAACGTGTTTCACTTAATTTAAAGAACTAAGCGTCATGAAAAAGAAATAACCATTTTTTTCCCCATATTAGAATTGTGCTGAATAATGTGGTTAAATTAAATCACTTACTTTTAATAGCTGACCTGGGTGCAGTACTAAGATCCATGTCTGTGGTGAACAGCAGATATATAAATGGATAGAAATCACCTGTATACACGTTCCCATTCACTTTTCTTTTCTAATTCTGAAAATTAAACTCATATCTTTAGACACATTCAAACACTAATGATCACAGTGGAAGCAATTACAGATATCGGAACAATACGCCATTCAAGTACTAGAGAAAGTAATAATATCACTGCCCTTTTGATTATCTTACCTGTTCACCTTCCTACCTGTTCACCTTCAGTCTGTCAAGCTCCTGAAGTTTGCGGACGACACCACCCTCATTGGACTCATCTCTGATGGTGATGAGTCCGCCTACAGGTGGGAGGTGGACCAGCTGGTGACCTGGTGCGGCCAGAACAATCTAGAGCTCAACGCTCTAAAGACAGTGGAGATGATTGTGGACTACAGGAGGAACGCAGCCCCACCGGCCCCCATCACCCTGTGTGACTCTCCAGCAGACACGGTGGAGTCTTAGCGCTTCCTGGGGACCATCATCACCCAGGACCTCAAGTGGGAGCTGAACATCACCTCCCTCCCCAAAAAAGCCCAGCAGAGGATCTACTTCCTGCGGCAGCTGAAGAAATTCAACCTGCCAAAGAAAATGATGGTGCAATTTTACACGGCCATCATTGAGTCCATCCTCACCTCCTCCATCACCATCTGGTACGCTGCTGCCACTGTAAAGAACAGGAGCAGCTGCAGCGTATCATCCACTCTGCAGAGAAGGTGATTGGCTGCAATCTTCCATCTCTCCAGGACCTGCAGCCTCCAGGACCCTGAAGTGTTCAGGAAAGATTGCAGCAGACCCCTCCCAACCCGGACACAAAATGTTTCAGACTCTTCCCTCTGGCAGGAGGCTGCGGTCCATCAGGACCAAAACCTCACGCCATAAAAAACGTTTCTTCCCGACTGCAGCTGACCTCATCAACAAGGCCCCGGACCCCCCTCTCCCCCGTCTACCACGGACTATCCCCCCATCCCACTCTACGTTACATTAACGTAAAGATTCCAACCCTGACCATATGTGTTACATTAACGCACATCCTAAATCACTTTTGTACAGACTCATATCCGCCACTTTAAAAACCTCATATTGTACATTTCTGTTTACATTTTATCTCTTAATATATTTGCTTTTATATTTGTATTGTATTGCACCAATCACCACAACAAATTCCTTGTGTTTGTTTAAAAAACTTGGCAATAAACCCTTTTCTGATTCTGATTCTGATTCTAAGTGACAACTGCTGCTAGTTAGTTAGCTATCCTAGAGCTTTAAGGTTGCAGTTGGTACGTGTATTTTTATCATACTTACTAAAATTACCACTATTTTCTGATCATATTAAATAAACTACATAATTTGTGAAACAAATCTGCTCATTTGGCACCACTTACAGCTCGGACTGCAGCTAACACAGGTCCACCGTTCCCCGGTCCCAAAGAATTAGAAAATTCATTTTGAAATGTAAAAGTGATTCAAGAGGTTGGTCTGTTTTAGATGCTGAGAATTAGCTGTACTGTGACCCTCATTATCGACTGTTATTAGCCTAGCTTCCCACCAGAATTCCTTCATTTCATTTTATTGATTTATTCCAGACATGTCAAAACCATTGTACATAGTATAACAACATTAATACACTTCATATAAGTAGATATACATATACACGTGCATACCACACATTTTGAACATATAGAACACGGATTTCCCAAAACTGTGCAAACTAATTACAGTAAATCTATAACTGAAAATGCAAATCAGGGTTCTCAGAAAATGTTTGCACCTAAAATTCAAGTTAAGAAATGACAAGTTTCAGCAATGGGGGATTAGCAGTCAAGCCTGAACAGAGTCAATGAGGAGTGTCCACCCCGACTATATAGTAAAGAATAGTAAACCTGCATATTCACAAAAACAAACATCAACACGGCATTGCAAACCAAGTGAGAACGTCCTCACTGCACTGTGACATGGTCATCAGATGAAAACATTTCTTTTCTCAACAGGAGGCCAGGAGGCACCAGAGTTTACCAAATGGTTCAGATGGCGGTCACCTCATTTGTTGCTTTGAGCCCAGTGGAAAAACAAAACCAAGTTAGAGAACAAACTCCATTTATTTTAAAAGGACTAAAGCTTTTAACTGTGAAAGCACTGTTTAAAAACCTTGACGGCCAAAAAGGAGCAACAAGGTCTGTAAAGATTAGTGATTTGACGGAAACCAATAGTAACTTTAGTTAGACCGGCTGAAAGTTCTCGACTGTTTTGTCATCAGTCAGTGAAGGAAAAGTAAATCTTATCAATGTTCCTACAAGTAAAACAAAGAAAAACTCAAAGTTAACTGTTGGAAAATGAGAGACGCAGAACATATGTATTTGGCAAGAGACAGTGAAAAAATGTATATGAAGCAGTCTTAATCCTGTATTGGTTACAGTAATCACCTCCATAAAAGGAGGGTGGGGGCTGGGTGGTGGTGGGATGGGGATTCTTGGCTGTTAAATTTATAGTCAGAAAACAGTCCCAGCGTGACATGAACCTGAAGGAAAGTGAACGCAAATTTGCAATCCTTAATCACCAGATTGGGAGTTATAAATTTACAGGATTTTTAATAGGCTGTCGGCACAGGAGAGTTTATCAGAGCAGGACATGCATATAATACCATTGCATGTGGAGCACCACATTTTGTGTGAAAGAGTGAGGTTTTTTTTTTTAAACCTTAGTCTGGACATGTATGCTTGGGCTCTGCTTCATGCCCACATGTGACTTCTTACATCTGTATCCCCATTTTTCTTGCGTGTATGTTAGTGGTGCAGTCGTTCATCCGTGTGTGGCCCTGAATGCAATGGCCCATTACAAGTTCCCTCGATGGCTGTGAATGTAGGGAAATGACCTTTAATATGCCCAGCCTTCCCCCTTAGTCCATATTAATGTTAATCTATCAGACATTGAGTCTCCCTTGCCATGCAACTCTGGCAATCTTCCCAGAGCCTCGGGGTGCAATCAGCGGTGTTGAACCAAGCCTCGCACAATCTTTTTAAAAAAAAAAGAACAACCACATACAATTAATTCTCTTGCTGAGTTTTCAATGAAACAACCATACACCAAACACCAAAGCTACCACAGAAAACATAAATGTGAATTTAGTAGGAGGAAGAGGGCAAGTCCTGAGGGGTGGAAGATTAGAGGTTGGTTTGGGACAGCACTGACGAGGAAAAAAATAAAAGATAATTATAGAAGGGCGGCATTGCAAGCGGGAAAATAGACATGCATTTCCCAAAGAAGAATATCAAAGTGGCCCAGTGTTGAGTGACTGCTGACTAAGCCTTTCCCCCCAAAAAAAGCAACCATTGTACATACACTGTGGCGGTGAAATTGTCTAAATATCAGCAACTGGAGCTTTACATTAAAACATTAATTTAGAATTGGTCTGAACCCTACATTAACACCTTTAAGTGCATCTCGCCAGATTTATCCTTACAATATTTCTCACCTGTGCTGTTGTAGATTCTCAGCCATCCAGCTAATCATCAAAGAGTTGAAATAAAACGAAGTGGGCTACTTTTTCATGGTTCTTGAAGCCAAGAAAAATAAATGGCGTTGCCTTTGATTCAAGCCTTCATCTGCATCTTGTGTATGTGCAACACTGCATGTGCAAAAAACCGGCTACTCCAAAGAAATGCGGAGGTGATAGAAAGGGTGGAAATCTTTTACTATCTCACAATTCAATTCGATTCCAATATTTGGGTCCACAACTTGATTCAAAATTGATTTTCGATTTAAAATAGTTTGATTCATAATTTTTTCTGTTTTGATATATAGGTATGCAAAGGGTCCTCATAATCTACTCCAGGCTGCTTTGGAAGAGAGAGTGATGAATGGAGAGATTTATACAGATTTGTTTCATATTTTTTATTTTTGTTTAAAATCGATTTTGGGACATTTTATATCGATAATGAATCGTGTTTAAATGAGAATTGCAATTCTTATGTGAATCGATTTCTTTAGCGCACCCCTAGGTTCTAGTCAGCCATCGCTTCGAATGAATTTACATTACAAAATCAGAGAATGACACCAAGCATCCCCAAGCGTTTCAGTACTTTGATACCATCCAACCTGCACCAACTTAGCTCTTGTTCTGCTCAAGAACAGCTTCCAAATATTAAGGAAATACTGCAGAGTAGTGGACATGTTTTTTTTTATGTGACCTCAAACCATGTTTGATTAAAAAAAAACTTTCCCAACTTGAAATACATCCCAACTCAAAGGAAGATCAAAACTCCTCTAAATGCTTAGCATTATAGTTTGTGTGAACGTGACTGGCACCAAAAAATTGACCATGTTTACAAAGACAATTAAGAAAAACATAGACCAAAGATCACTGAAAAAAAGCAGTAGATGCACATACTATCCAAGGACAACAGATTTAGGAAGCAAAAAGTAATAGGATGGACAGAGACTGAAAAAGGAAGGAAACGGCTTATTTTAATGATAAACAGAAAAACTCATGCCATTATAATTGAAACTTAAAAAAAGTGAGATAAAGAAAAGCACCACTTGGGAGGTAATTAGGTGTCATTAAGTCAGTGATGCAGGTCCAAAGGTAACAGTCACTGGTGGTCAAGGAGATGCAGGAAAAAAAGCCTTCTGTCATTTTGTAATCTTTGGGCAGATCTGGCCCCTTAGATCTGGGGGGGTCATGGAAACAAACTGCTAATGTGTTTTTTATTTGTGGCAGGGAGATTTTTATCAAACTGCATTGCATAAACTGTTTGGACTGTTTATAAATCTTGCTTCATTTCACCCTCCAGTCTTTTGCTTACTGTTAGTCACAGCTCAATACCCTTTATAAAAAATGAATACATACTTTTACACAACCATAACTTTGCATTTATGTTCTCCTGTTGCTCAGATTTGAGCCCATCATGTTCTAAAAGCTTGAAAATATGCAGGTCCGTTTAAAAAGAAGGAAAAAAAAACAACATAGCTAGCTGGACAATTGGTTGACCTCATCTTAAACACAGAAACTCCCTTAAAATTTCAGAACCCAGACTTTCAGTCAGTAAGATTTAAAGAAATTGCATCCAAAAAAAAGAATGTATGGGTGGAACTAACACCAAACTTGTGAGATATAAAAGTTAAATCTATATACATATTTTATGACATTCTTTCAAAATAATGTGTGAGAAGCAGCTTTGAGAGCTCTGAATAAGTTCCTTAAATGCTCATCTGTTGTTTCTGATGAAGTCCATTGTGCCCTAAAAGCAAAAAAGTCTTCATGCAGAAAATTTAGCCGTGACAAACAGTGACCACTATTGCTTCACCTTTTGTCCATTTAATTTTTTTGTCACCGAGGCCTTAAGCATCTGCCCACTGACCAAACAGACAGCTGGATTAGGTTTTTCAAATGTTTGATTCCACGTCAAACCCTCCAACCAGGTGGTTCGGCACCTCGGCTCCCGTCGGCTGTCACTCAGCGCCTCAGGATGGCTAATGTTGCTGTCTGGTTGTCCTGGAAACGGCAGGCCGACAGGTCCCGTTGCAGGGCCTTCTGCACTGCGTGCCTGCATGCGACAGCCAGGAGCCGGTGGTTTGTTATGGCGTGTCGCCACCCTCGGCGAACCACACGGCCCCCTGTTTGTTTGAACAAGGTCCCCGATGGACGGCTGTTCTCTCGCTGTAGCAGAGGAAAATGAAACGTAAAAAGCTGTCAAAGGGAGAAAATGTCAGGCCAGACGAGGGAACGAGGAAAAGGCTAACGAGCACAAAGAGAGTAAAAAGCCAAAAAAAAAAAGAAAGAAAAGAAAATGTAAGTGGAGTGGAGGATATTAAAGCAGAAAAAAGGTAGAATAATGATAATAATTGTAAAATGTGAATGGATGGATGCTGAATATAAAGAGTAGGAAACGATGGACAGATGTAGAGAGCTTGCTGTTGGTGACGGAGGAGGACCGGGAATGTATGTCAGGAGGACAAGCGAGGTCTGTCACGATGCAGCAGGGTGGGCCACTCCTGTTTCCATGACTAATTGAAATCTTCCACTGGACTGTTGAGGCCATGTGTCTTTCCTAATCCACGCTTCTTTACACTTTTCTATCCCTTCTTTAGTTTCTCGCTCCTTTCCCAAGAACATGGTTACCCCTTAAACATGAGTGTCTGAGCCAAGTTTAAACTTACGAATAAGACACGAGTGTTTCCCAATGTGATGCTGACACAAGCTGTGTTCGAAATCGCCCCCTATCCCCTATATAGTGCACTACATAGTGTGCACGCCATTTTGTAGTGCTGTTCGAATTCTCTACACTACATTTCGTCCACTACCTCGTTCACTATAAAATACCCACAATGCACCGCAAAAGTTAGTGTACAACCCATGTACCCTACTTTTTACTCCTGTATACCACAATGCAATGCGTCATGTTTTGTCTGAGGAGAAGAAGGAGAAGAAGAAAAAAGAAGAAGAAAAAATGGCAGCTGAACAGGAGGCGGGGGAGCGCTTTACTTACTTATAAATGTAAGTAACGTTAACGTACCAACATGTACTTTAGTGGCGTGTTTATATATACCCTTTAACAATGAGCATTTGTAGAGTAGCCTGTCTCATTGACAGTAAGCATTTGTAGGGAGTAGCCTGTTTGTAACTGTTAGCTAACGCTAACGCTACTTCAGTTTCAGTGTTGTGACGGATGCAGTGCTTCCCAACTTACACATGCACTATACTACTGATATAAAAACTACAAATAGCCACTCTGAATGGTTTCAAATGCCTGGTTGATTAATTCATCAATTCAGTTCTTCTAACATATTTTAAATGTAAAATATTCATCATCTTAAAAGCAAATGTGGCAGGAAGCAGCTGCTGCTACGCTCTTCTACGCTTGTTATCCTTGACATGCAGTCTGATGATTTCACTTCAACTTTTACCTCCACCTATTGGGATTTTCCATTTAAGTGGAGGGATATTGGTTTAATTGAATAGGGGTTCTGATAAAAATTGCAGTAAAACCACCTTAAGACACTTTTTTTGTTGATGTGTACATCTAACAAGGTTTTCCATCCATCCATCCATTTTTATACCCACTTTATCCTTTGCAGGGTCCCGGGGGTCTGCTGGAGCCTATCTCAGCTCATTACAGGCGAGAGGCGAGGTCGCCAGTCTATCGCTAAAAAGGTTATCAAATATGTTAACTTGCCCTGTGGTGGAGGTGGAGTTGGATCTGAAGGAAGTCTTTGTAACTTGTCTTTCTACATGAAGTGGAGTTGGTTTTATTTTGCGCAGATATTATCTTGAAATCAACTGGTTTTCTATTGCCGATGCTGATTATTTAAAAAAAGTCAACAATAGTCCAAATACTACCATTCTCATTGTATTTCTGATGTAGAGGATGCTCAGATTACTTTTAGCAATTCATCTAAATTGCATTTTATGAAGAGGCTAAAACTGGTAAATTGTGTTTTCTTTGAGGACTCTCTGTTTGTGTTGCATGTTTTTTTTCCCTTTCTTAGACTTCCTGCATCTCTACAAGCCATTGACTATCATGTGAGTCGCTTTTATTGAGCCAGGAGAAGCTGATAACATACAGAGCAAAGCTAAATAGCTGCCAACTTTGGTTTAATTCAATTGTATCAAAGTTTTATAACACACACCACGACAGCAGATAACGTCTACACCTATCTTTAGCATGAATAAATGTATACTCCACAGAGCCCTTGGAGGATACTTTATAAGCAGTTCTGACAGAGGTATGGTGCTTGCGATCAACAGCAAACCAAATAAAATCCATGCAAATATCATGTTGCATCTAAAATTGGCCATAAAGTTTAACAAGATGTTATGTGTGAGCGAGGAGCCACACGTGTGTGTTACCGAGCTGAATGGTGTGTGTGTGTGTCAGCCCCGTAGCACCCTGATGCTTGGTGCTAGCGGGCGGTAGAGGAGGGGTCTGGTAACGGGTCAGTGGGCCCTACAGACACTGAGGGGTCTATGTAACACACACCCTCCAGAACATAAGTCTGCTGGGGCGCAGCTTGATCCTCAGACTGCCTGCCTGGCTGACCGAGCCCCATATTTATCGCTTACCCCATCGTGACCGTGGCGGTTGCACCAAACATGTCAACTTGGAGTGATAAATATCAATTGTACACAAAAATCTGTGATTTATCGCTTTGAATCAGGCTATGACGAGTCCTTTCGAAGCCACAAGGGAAGCCTGGCTGACTGACCTTAATGTGTATTTTTGGGACTGACAGTGGACCAAGTTCTCAGAGTTCTTCGAGGTTAAAAACCCAAACAGATGATTTGAGAGAGAAGGTAGAAGACCATGAAATGTGATTAGGTTTCAAAGTGCTACCAGCAAAAAATAAGATTTTATTACACCTCCTGATCAAATTTACAAATTGAATTAGGATGTGTTGTTTTTTTTTCTTCTATCCAGGCAGTTAGGGGGAGACAGAGGGGGGACGGACAAGAAAAACATATACGTTTGTGCAGGGGTTTCCCTAAAGGAATACAGCCATGTAGATTTGACACATTTTGTATAATTGCATTTTTATAGAAGCTCTTGCATGATTATTTTGAAGAATTAATACCACAGCTCTTCTTCATTTGTTTTCTTTTAAAAAAACATGAAACGGTTGCACCGAGCTCGTGAAAACAGCCAGATTCAACCATCACACCACCGTTTGGACAGGCCTGGCATAATTTACAAAAGATTATAAACTGATTGTGTTCTAAGAATATCAAAGCTTTTGGTGTTTTTATAACTTTCCTCACACCTTGATCAACAATATATTTGCATCCAACTAGCTTAGATTACATACAGATTTATTACATGCATGTCACTTCACCTGTTAGTAAATATCATTGTCATACTAGTCAGAATATTAGCCATTATAAGTGTGCCATTATCTTACCTGGTAGACTTTGTCCATCTTGTCATTAAGTAGTTTATTTTATTTACTCCACCATTACATTTTCCCAAACCTAACCAAGTAGCTAGACCAGCTACCTGTAATTGGCCAGCTATTTGGTCGGCAAAAAGGCAGTTATTATTTTCTTTGAATTGTTCTGATGTAATATAATAAATATCCACCACCTGATTTGTCCTGAAATCCACAACTAACGTCACTTCGCTATCAGTTTAACTGAAACAAATGTTTTTTTTAACAAAAACAACGTCAGTCTCTCATACACACACACACACACACACACACACACACACACACACACACACACACACACACTCCCCCAGACCGCTCCACATTACAAGGGGAGCCCTTCCGCCGCTCTCATTGGTCAGTCACAAGCGTGTGTGTATGACTGCCATAGCATGTGGACATGCGTGAGTTGTCATGACGTGGTTTGCACAGCTCACTGCTCACATACTAAACTGTACCTGCCACGTTATAAATCTTTGGGGAGCGAGCCAAGGAAGGTAAACAAGAAAGGTAAAATATGGCAGTCAGGAGATGGAGCGAGGCTGTACGAAGGTTATTATGTGTGCCTTCGGTTTTATGCAAAGGTGTATCATATTCTTGAATTATCTTGCAATAAGCAGGTGGAAGCTGTTTGTTTTCGGCGGTTTTTGTCCATCAGACTTTGAGCCCCATTTTTATTTTGTTCTGCTTTATTTTCCTATGCTGCTTGTTGGAAAGAATTCCCGTGACTACCTGTTTCCCCCTCAGTGCAGCGGGTTGAAATTATTCTCCCACCTGACTCTTTTATTTGGAGTTGGAGTTGGGGATCTGGCACGATGCCTCGGAGACGCTCAACCTTTTACTAGCCTCACGACCGAGCCTGTGTTTTCACTCAGAAAAAAGAAAAACAGGAACGGGCCTCGTCAGTTGTTTACCATTTACATATTCCCGGAGCTCAATTTTTTTTTTTCGACGAGGCACAGCAGTGGGGCTCGAGCGGGCCCTTTGGCGAGGAAACAAGACGCCATATCAATGGCTTGCTTAGGTTATTAATAATTCCCAAGGAGAGATGCTGGAAGTTTACTCCCTGTACCTACGACACGCACGCATTTACGCTGCGGTGACATTAAATGGTAAACAGCCCCAGATTAGCCGCAGCCTGTTTGTTTTCAGGTGACTAATGCCATCGCTTTGAACAAGGACTCCTTGGATTTCTGTTACGGGAGCGGAAGATGGCAAAAGTGAGGCATCGACTGGGAGTGTATGGAAGAACGAATTAACTAAGAGATGGACAGGTTAAAAACAAGAGGAAGCTTTGGCTTAAACCTGCTATTTTTAAGACTACCTTTTGTCTGATGAGGTGTTTCATTTTATTCTGAGCTGATGATGACAACCGAGAAACACAACACCCTAATACATTCAATCTGATCTTTGGAGATTTCAACAGTGGCAGTCTCTTTCTACTACCCAGCAATGTTAATTATTATTATTTAATTCATTTTTAACTTTTTTGATGTAGCTTTTTTGGTAATTTAGACTACATTAGCATACTTTCTTTTAGGGAATAAATAAAGCATGATTCACTTCAGTTGGGTTGCCAGGTTAGCAGGAGTGTATGTAAAATAACTGTTACTGGAGCTCGGCCAGGATCTGCTCCGTCACGTAAGCTCTGACACTGTTGTCATAGCGTTTGGACTCGGTGAGAACCAGAGGGAGGAGGGGCTGAACGAGTCACCCTTCACAGAAGGACCCCAGTCCGAGCAGAAGACGACGGCGACTCCCTGACTCCACGGCTGACTACCGTTTGGTGACTGTGATGTTCCACATGTGGCGGCGGAGCGGCAGAACCAGCTGCCACGGCAGCTCAGTGACAGCTGCTCTCACGGCGCAGACGTACAGGGACACTCTTGCAGCCAAAAGAAGCAACAGGAGACATGCTGACAACCAAAGTGATAGTTTCCATTTGAGTTTTACTATTTGTGAGCTGAGGTTACACTTTATTGGCTGGGCTGGTGTTTATGGACAGTGTTCAGAGTAAGTATTTCCAAGCTCTTGCAAGTCGATGCTCCACAGAACATCCCTGACTTGACAGAAGCTTCTCTTAAACAGCTCCATCTGAGCAGATGCTGGTGCACAAACACTAAAATCAACAATGAATATATATCTATTTCTTGATCTTTTCAGTCAGCAGTTCAACACAGATAATTAAAAGCGATCTTTTTTTCTTTAAATATGTATTGAATCCCGTCACTAAAACGTGGCGGTAAGAAGAACCAGACTATTAAATCAGGCTCAATTTAGTAGAACATTTTAATAGAGACATCAATTCCTCAAGAAGTTAAATGGTTACATACTGAAACAGAACAGCCACTGTGTGGCACAGACGAGACATGACAGCACACAACATTGTGTGATGAAGTTTATGGGTGGATAATAGCGGCTAATTTCAGCTAGATTTTAACAGCCTGCAGCGGGATGCTGCAGCTTTATTTGCTTAAAATAATGGCCAAACATAATCATCTTTTAAAAAAATAAAGATTGTACACTGGGGTGAGCCAAAGAAAACTGCAACCCTATGAAAAAAAGTTTGAACAATATTTAAAAAAAAAATGACTCAGCAGCATCTATGAAAGGCTGGTTCTTTGAGGGGTAAACATGGTTAGAGGATACAGCATGGACAGCTAGCCCACTTCTTTTCTTTTTTTTCCATACGAAAAATTTGGATTCAGCTTGGATTTTTGGATTTCCAGGTGGCAGTCCCAACAGAAGAACCTGCCTCTGGACGCCATGGGACGGACAGAAAGTCAAACCAGAGAAGAGATGTGATGGAAGCAACAAGTACACTAAAATAACATTTATTTTTAGCAGTTTTGCCATTGTTTTTGAATGAAGCAGGCAACAAAAACAGGTTTTAAAGACTCTGCTTTCAGTTTGACGTTAAGAATTGTGGTTGACTCTAAGAGTTGTGTAAGTATGATTGTACCCATAAAAGCAGGATTGTCCAGTTTTTGATAAGATGGCAACAAGAAGGAGATGTGTAACAGATGAATTCCAACTGTATTTTTCCACACAGCTATCACTTTTCCTGATTTGGGATTGCCGAAAGGATTGTGGAAGTAATGACACTACACAAAAGCTCCGACTACAGCACTTTGCTAACTAAACTGAAATTCAAATATATTTAAAGAAAAATTAATGTAGTCGATGCACAGAAAGGCACATGAACTGATTAATCTGCTTCCCCAGGAGGCTACAACACGGTTCCTGGCCGACCACCAGGGAAGCCACGAGGCCCCAACAACTTCTCTGTGAACCTTAAAAACACACTGCCCTGTGCTCCGTCATATGCTTAGAAATGAGTATATGAGACACCCCCCTCCCACAGCTGCCCCATTTAGTTGACTGATCGCTCGGTAGATTTTCTTAAAGCAGCTGCCAATTATCAGATGCAATTAGGCCCCACCCCCTCCTGCACAATTACAACATCCATCTGAATGTGTGTTTAACCAAGTGTGCTCGTTCTCCTGCCAAATGACTCTCAGATCATGATTGGGGATTTTTCTTCTTCTGCTTATGTTGACAATAGTCGAAAAGAAATGCAGCAATAATTTAAGGTTAAAATTGAAGCTTGTAAACGAAAGGAATTAGGGCAAGGTTTACTTTACCTTCACTTTTAATTTAACAGGAAACGAATAATGCTCTCAGTAAGGATTCATTCAAAATTCATCTGGATAACTGCTTTATCTTTCACCACCTTTTTTAAGTTCTGCGTGATACTGAAAGGTTTGCATAATTTTCTGCCTTACTAATGAGTTTTCAGTAGAATTCCCAGATCGCAAACTCATTTTGGCCTAATATTTTGGCACTTTTGTCTCCCAAAGTTCATAAACTAGGCCAAACGTGGGTTTTGTCAGGTGTTGTATGAGCCAGATGTAGCCCAAAAGTTAGTTTTGACATGGAATACGGGAACACTTTTTTTCAGTAAAATCAGAAGATGCACTGCAGAACATGAACTAAAAAAAAACAAAAAACGCCCATTTCCTTTTTTATTGGATTTGTAAGGAATTATTTGAATGTAATGTGGGAAAAACAGAGGCCCATTTCCTGGTGGTCAAAAACCTGCTAATATCTGCTAATATCTGGCTTCTCAATACAATGAGGTAAACGCCTTAATGCGTATTCAGCCCCATGTCAAATTAATCTGACGTGACATTCAAAGTCTCCAGCTTTAATTGGACGTAATGGACACAATATACCCAGTTACTTGAACTCATTTTTGCTGACAGTGCTGCAGGCGTGGGCACAAAAGCAGGGACAGTTCACTTTTTCTTTACAAAAAGACACATTTGATCATAAAGTCTCAAATGAACTCTCTAAAACTTACACAAATCATTTTAAAGGCAAAAAGAAAGTGAGCTGGATAGATCTTACACTTCTGCAACTGCAGCTCGTAGTCTCACTTTCTAGGGTAAGTAGATTACAAAATTGTAATTGTTATTTACAAACGTTGATCACACATTCTGGCCCAACAGAACTTTTTAAATACAATACAAATCAACTGATTCTGTTGTGGCTCACAGCCATGTTCACAAGCAAGTAGTTACTGCATGTAACTCCAGATCTACAAGTATCCAGGTAAGAAAAACTTATTACAGGAAAAATGGATCATCTGGGTCCCTTATGTACAGCAATGTGGGGCACTTCCACACTGTTCAAATTTACTCTTATTCGATCTCTTGCTCAGTCAGTCAGTGTTTTTCCCCTTCTGTCTTTATAGTCTTGCGTCTCTTAAACTACAGTACATTCCCACAGTCAGTCTGCCACTTCCACATCCATAGCTCTCTCATCAGACCTCACTTTTCTGTGTAAATCTCATCGAACTGAAATGGTTCTGCCATTTTTGTCACTTCTGTACTGCCGTGGGAGGTACGAACAGAGGAGTAATGTGGGTGGAATGAGTGCTGTGAGAATTATCAGTGTGGAGAGAATCCTTGAAGAGAAAGGGTCCATAAAGAGTCCATTAAGGGACAGTATGATTTAAAAACCGCTGTCATTAAACCCAGTTAAGTGACATGCAAGCTAAGGACGCTGCAGGGAAAAACAACAACAACAACAACAACCACAAGCCCCCCACCCCCACTCCCCCCAGGTTTTCAACCACAGTGCTCAGAGACAAAGGGAATGGCTGGATTGGCTGTTCTTCAAAGTTTGTCTCTCGACTTGTGGCACCAATTACTCAGCGAACCCTGTCGCCACGCAGAGGAACATGAAGGCGCCACCACCAGCTGAAGCCAGGCTGGCGTCTCCTTCCTTTGCAGTAACAAAGGTTTTTTGTTTAATTGTTTTATTTTACAGCTCTTTATTTAATGTCAAGTGACTAAACCTGTCAGAGATCAGATACGTTAGGAATTTGCTGCTGATGATAGTCAGCTAATTAAATAAAATGACTGTCTTCAGTTTGCAGAACACCATGATACTTAATGAAAGCTTGCAACCCTAACCCATCACTGTGAAGGCACAGATGGACGGTGGAGGCGGATTTAATACATTTAAGGACAAGCACCACATTACTTACTTACCTCATGCTTTGCCAGCATTTTCCAAGAGGAGGTTGAGTTTCTAATGTTAGTTGACTCACAGTGACACAATGCCTTGAGACTGTCCCAGTTTTTCCTCTATCAGCCAGTTTCATTATCACTCTCGGCCCCCTAAATTTCGCCTTCCCTCCTTCAACGGAGGTCCAGTGTAAGGGAGAACCACAGGTAAATGCAAAGAGTAAGCAAACAGATATCTCTCTAACACGTTGAACCTTTTCGAAGATATTTATATTTCCATTCCTTGCAGATGACGTGACAACAAACAGGGCTGGTGACCGCCACACAGTAAACAAGGTACATCTCAATGATGAAGCATGATGAACAAGATAACACTCTGCAAACTCTGCTGATCGTTCTCTTTTGGAAATAATCCAGCTTCCCATGTTAAACAGTTTAACTTAGCTCCACAAGAGGGGGCAAAACCCACTTGGGGTGTCACTTTCTTTGGACCAGCAGGGCATGTCGGTAGGAATAGTTGCATTTTTGCTGCTATATTTTGTAATTAAGTCTAAAGTCACGAGGCACTTGCATATACAGACATTTCTGCTTAAGATTTTTCACTCAGCTTTTTCATTATTGCTTTTCATCCCAACCCCCACTTCCTCATACCGCTGCTACCTCAGCCCCCACCCGCTGCACCAGCTGGTGTGTGTTTCATCTAATTCTCTCAAATTAGGGTCATTTCATTGTCAGGACTCTAATGATGCTAATTAATTAATCCGCCCACCCCTTGTAGGGAGAAGCCTCCCATCCAGATCGTGCCTCAAACATGATATACAGTATCCATGAGGGTTGACGCCCCCCCCCAAAAAAAGAAATCTCTAAATTTGTTTAAAAGGAGGTGTTTTCACACAGTCTCTATGGTTTGATCCTGAGGTGTAAAACAACAAAAATCCCACACAATCGGCTCAAACACTAGTAACAAAACAGAAAATACAAAAAAACCAAAACATTTCAAAGAACAAATGTTGGATGAACCAGAAACAATGTAACATTTAAAAGAAAACAAACAATTAATTTTTTTTATTTTTTAAATTCAAAGACAGATTACACAAAACAATTAAAAGAGCAAAGTTATGTAAAGGAAAAAAACATGAGTGAATGAATTTAAAGGAGCATGAGGCTCCTTTTAAGAAATGAGACTCATTAGCGCCACCATTCACCACGACGGCTGTCGGGGGTACTGCAGCCAACAGTGAAGCCGGCACGGGAGAACGGGGAGAACGCCCAATGCAGCGTCATGTGACGTCACATCCGCAGGACAGCGAGGGAAATTCCGGTCACAATTGCAGCACATTTTGCAGCACACAGCCTGTTCAAGGCAACGGAGGGATACACTAGAGCAGTGGTTCCCAACCCCCGGGCCCCGGCCCGCTACCGGGCCATGGGTCATTTGGTACCGGGCCGCACAGAAAGAAAAAATAATTTCTGTAGCATCCCCTGATGATGGATGACTCTCAAACTGATGGTTCACAATGTTTTTATTCCTTGGATGTACAGTAAATACACTGCAAACACACCGTAAGAGCTATAAAGGAATAAAATAAAATAGATTTAGTCTTTCTACATTCATATAAGTTTCATTTAACTTAAATACAGACCAACGCAGCTGCTCACTCGCTCGGTAATAACAGCTACAGGCTGATTTATGGTTCCGCGTTACACCTACGCAGAGCCTACGGCGTAGGGTGCGCGGCTACGCCGTCGATTTAAAGCGGAACCATAAATCAGGCTGACAGCCAAACTCAATATGTACATAAATACGGCATAACATTTGCAAAGAAAACAAATCCTTATCAGAAGGTGCTTTTTGTGTCAGTTAGGCACCACTTTATCATTCCCGACACTCGTTTAGTCTTTCAGACATACTTCTACTGCCGTTAAACTTTTACCATCAAAGTCCGAAGCTCCGGATGTTTACAAGGTCTCGGCGAGACGCCTTCAAAATAAAAGCACTAAATATCGGTCTCCTTAATAAATAAAATAAAAGCCTGGCTTTAAATAACGTTAATGAGACATAAAAACATAAAAACACATTCATAGAAATACTCATATTAAAAGGTAATTTACAATTTCCATTATTTTATTTTATTTTTTCGAAAATTATGTTTTTTTATTATTCATTATTATTATCACTATAGAGAAAATATCACAGTTTTTAATGCCGATCTTGTCATTTTATTTAGTTTTTATCAACTACACCTTTAGATTGGGCCGTGAAAATATTGTCAGACATTAAACCGGTCCGCGGTTCAGAAAAGGTTTGGGACCACTGCACTAGAGGGCTCATTCATTTTGATTTGGAACGCTTCATCTGACATTATTACTAGAAAACTTAAAACGTATATGAATTTTTTTCATAAATCCTGCCTCAATCCTGCCTCATGCTGCTTTAGTGGCATTTAATATAATGTGATAACAAAACAAAAAACATTTAAAAAAATATATCAACAAACAAAACACTACAATGAGAATGCAACAAAGGTTTTAGAAACAAAAACAGTATTGCAGAGAAAAAAAGTGGAACGGAAATTTTAGAGAACTTTTCAAAATATTACATTTTGGAAATTACAGAACCAAAAATAACATTTACCACATGCTGTGTTAGCCTGACTGAAATGTTATTTCAAAATGTATTTACAACATCTTGTTATGACTGAAACTGAACCAAACTAAAGTTCTCATTTTCAGTCATGGTCTCTTTCAGATTTGACAGATCTGATCACAAGTGTCCAACACTTGTTCACACCTGACATTATAATTTGTTCCCAGATGTTACTTGTGTGATCAGATTCAACTTCCCACTATACATGCAAATAAAAACACATCATTTATGCTTGCTAACACAATCTGCATTATTTTTAAATAGCAAAAAGCCCCAGTTGGAAATAACTAGGCACCAGTTGCAGGAAAAAAATGCTGAGATGAAGAACCAGTTAAAGGAAACAGTATACAGTTAAAGGAAAGAGACACATAATGAATTGAATCATGACCATAAATAATGGATTTTGTTTATGGGACAATCCCCAAATCTTTCCCAAAACA
Organism: Cololabis saira; assembly: GCF_033807715.1. Classification (NCBI taxonomy): domain Eukaryota; kingdom Metazoa; phylum Chordata; class Actinopteri; order Beloniformes; family Belonidae; genus Cololabis; species Cololabis saira. The sequence goes on along the minus strand of NC_084605.1, from coordinate 23,832,123 downwards.
CTTTTGTGTTCAGATTTCAAAAAACCATGCGGACACAACTAGATTAGAATCTGTCCAGGAAAGCTTTTGTTGATGCAACATCTCAGCAGGACAATTCGCAATATAGCTAATCCCTGCATTTTGTCTGAATTTAAATTGACCAATGTCCTCTGCCGATGCTCCGCAGTTCACGATCTAGACTATGACCAGTAAATAACAGATGCATCCAAAAAAACTGGGGGAAAAAAATAATTTGTCCAATTTGCCTCAGCCATCTGAACCGAAGAAATACTGGCTGATTGATGTGTGATGCAATAGCTCAACTGGAAGAGGCTGATGCTAACAAGTGAGAAGCAGGCATCATCGCCTCATATTTTGATGGAGTCTGGCATCCTTTGGTCTGTAAATTGATTGCCTTTGCGTGCATATAGCCTACGATAGGACGAAGAACAAGAACGAAGGACAAAGTCCATTTAGACAGTCATTTAACTGAACAACTTATAGCTGTAGCTACAGCTATTCGTAGCTTAAGTATACTAAATAATACATAAGAAAACAAACTTTCCACAAAAAAGTTTTTGGTTTATTGTTTTGTATCATTATTTTGTGCTTTCACATTTATCTTTTGTGAAATGTGATTGTATTTTAGGCTTTATTCTTTTCGTCTGATACATCACCAACTTGAGCAATGCTCAACATTGTCACAAGATGTGCTTTCGGCAATTATTTCAATCTGACACCAACATTACCAGTTTCTGTAAGCATGACAGGCTCAAGCTTTTCTCTACAGTTCAACATCTAATTATTTTCATCAATCAAGTATCAAGAATCAATAAAGTATGATGAATCTGAATTTTGAATTTGAACACCTGATGTAACTAATCGCTAGAGTATGCAAGAGCAGAACAGAGCAGACGAAACGTGATGCAAGTCACCTGTTACTGTTGTCATCCAAAGCCTTCCAAGCTCACTGGTCAGCAGGGACTCATCTGTCATGGATCAACGTGTAAATGTTGAATATATCGCTACAGATACAGCACAAATGCTGAGTAATGCAGAGGAAAATCCATGACACTCTCACTTCCATCCAGAAACCTCAGAGCATCAAACGGCAGTCAACATGATGCAATGATGAATGAGTCAGACTTTTACTTCGCCGCTGTTTATTTTTGGTAATCAGGGCGGACCAGCCTTTCTCTGCCGAGTTCAACATGACACACCTAAATACAGCTTGATGAAACGGTTTCCCGCGTGACTGCTCTCAAGATTTAGATGTGATTTGAAAGAGATAAAAAAACATGATACATAAGATTCAAGGTTTAGTGTTAGCACAAATGTCCACCATGATATTAAACGGCTAATTTTTAAGAGAATAAATAAAAGTAACCCAAGAAGAAGAGGGAGGGTCTCTGTACATGTATGTGTGTGTGACAGAGAGAGGAACAGAGAGAGGCTGAACAAATCCTTCCACACATTGTTCTTGTTTTCACAGACCTTCGAAAATTGTTTAACTCTGCTGCTATTGAGGCGAGTCATGCTCGCAATCTCTGCATCTGTGTGGCTACATGCATTTGTGCATATGTGTGTGTTTTTGGCTGCAGAGTGCTCATGTCAAACTTCTCCTACTGTAAGCCACAGGACAATTTTAGGTGGCTTGATTGGAGAGGACGAGATGGAGCCTAGAGTCCTGCGTTACTCCCTCCCCTTTTCTCAATTTCCTCTGCCTTCAGATTTTATTTAGACGGTGCTCGTTCAGCTTCTTATTTGTTCTCAGGCTGGAAAAAGGGTAGACAGGTTACTTTTTTTTTTTTTAATCTCCAAAACCTCTTTAATGTACTGACAAGAACAGCAATGAAAACGCTTGTTTTTAATGTTTGTTTGGTTTATTTTACAAAGGGAAATTAACTTCTCTTAGGTGCCAGTTGTCTCAGACCTGTCACTTGCATGTGAGTGCGGCCTATTTTTTCATTTCTTTTTTTCTTCCTCATTTCTTTTTTCCTTCCAAGCCGTGACAGCTGTGGATCACGGCCAGGGCGGGTCGGGTTCGGCGGTTCAGTGGCGCACAAATTGTATTTGATTGGCGCCTGGCGTATGGATGGCGGCCCTGCCGTGAGTCAGTGGCACCGGGCGCGAGTATCCACTGGACTTTACCGTCACCATGCCAACAGAGGCCAAGCGAATTGAGGGCTGTGTTTTCTGTTTCTTGAACCAGACAAGGGTTGAACATGTTGGAAATTAACTGATTAAGTCTTTTCTGAGGAGATGGAGGAAAAAACCAAGACAAATACACCTCCATTAAAAGTAAACTGTCATGTGAGGAGTGAGGAGTCTGATGGAGATGTTAGTTTAGGTTTACACGCAGTATTGCACCAAACAGTGTGTATTAAAGGCATGCCATGTAACCATAGCACTCCGGATCAAATAGTTGCAATTCATCATGAGAAATTTCATGCTTCAGTTTGTTTCATTTAAAAAAAAAAAATAATTTAACTGGTGCTGGTACGGGCAGTCAATTTGTGCTCAGTGATTTTGGATCTTGCAACCTGATTCAAGTCACACACTATATGATTTGATGGCCACTCGATTAAAACAATTTTTGTTGACATGATGCACCTGGAAGCGGGAAGGAAGAAAAAGATGACTGAAAAGCAAACCTCCTTTTGGAAAAAAAAAGGCCTGTTTTGAGCAATATAAAAAAGAAAAAGAACGTGTTTTCTTTTTTGTTAAATTTTGTCTAAATTTTGTTAAAGGTATTGTGACATGATTTTCTTGATTTTTTGTGTTTTGTTGGGTGTCTTGACATCAATTACACCCAAAAAACAACGAACTTTTAACATTCAGTGTATTGTTTGCTTTCTGGGATTTTCCGCATAACTATGCAAAAACGGCGCATCTGGTTTGGTGGCGGAACGTGACGTCAGGGCCCGCTAAATCACCGCCCCCTCCACCCAGCTCCCTGTCTCCTCTCCTCTCCAGCGCACCATAAAGGCTGATTTAGGTTCCGCGTTACACCGACGCAGAGCCTACGGCGTAGGGTTACGCGGCGACGCGCACCGTACGCTGAACCCTACGGCGTAGGCTCTGCGTCGATTTAACGCGGAACCATAAATCAGGCTTAACACGGAGCTGTTTAGAGCCCCCTCTGTTCTCATCACCGGAGGACAACTGCTAAAAAGACCCGCGGCCACTGACTGGACTTAAAAAAAGGGGACACTGCTGCTTGCATGCCTTTATTTTTATGATTGTTTGCTGTGGACTGCTGCTTTTCCGTGCATGCTGTGAGCGTATGGCTGGGTTGGAGGAGGTTTGGAGGAGGAGCGGGGCAATGATTGACAGGAAAGGGGGAAAACGTAGCGTTTTTCACGGCGCAAAAAAAAAAAAAAAACACCGACAGGAGCTTTTGCATTTGCTCCCGCTATACCAAGAAGGGGAGGAGTTAAAAATCATTGGAAATGAAAAAGTGGCCCCCTACTAGATTTGTGGCTTGTTGTGTCACCTCAGGGTCATGGTGGTCCAATGGAACCTATCCCAGCACACCAAGGTTGAAAAGTGGAGTACACCGAGGACAGGTCACCAGTCCAGCTCCAGATATCTGGCTCAGGAAATGTTGTTGACCGTCTTTGAACCGTTCATGGATACCGACAGCCTGCAAGTGAAACACCCCCTTAGCTTGCATAACTTGCTCTTCATCATTTAAATGAACACAGGCAGTACAAACACTACAACGCTTAACATCACCTTTAGTGGGACACAAGCAGGGGTGGACTGGCCATCGGGCATACCGGGCATTTGCCCGGTGGGCCGATGGTGATTTTGGGCCGGGCCGGGCCGGCCCAAAAAAAAAAAAAAAAAATTTTTTTTTTTTTTTTTTCTTTTTTTTTTTTTTGGCCCGGGCAGGCCCAAAATCACCATCGGCCGGCCCGATTTTGGGCTGGCCGATTTTTTGGCCCGGGCAGGCCCATCGGCCCATTTGATTTTGTTTTTTACCTGACAACAACTGGTACCACTGCCGATTGGTTATGATGAGTTAGATTGGTTATGGGCTGAAGTCTCGCGCCCCAAGGGGCCTCGCGCCCCAAGGGGCCTCGCGCCCCAAGGGGCCTCGCGCCCTGGGCCGTTTTTTTTTTTTTTCAAATTCTTTTTTTTTTTCAAATTTTTTTCCTTTTTTTCGCTTATAAATATCAACAGTCACGTTCCATTACAGACCTAAATGTGTACTAGTCTGTGCATATCAATAAATATATGTGCAATGATGCGCGTGTCTGTTGTTCAGTACAACTGCGTCAAACCAAGCGCAGACACAAGGTGCTCTGATCCAGACGGGTGGAGTTGGAACAAACTGTCACACAATGTCGAGAGAACGAGACAGAATCAGGAAATTTCCATCAGGGGATGAAAAAAGAAAAAAAACTAAAGAAAATGGAAGAGTTTAATGCCTCTCTGAAAGGCTCGTTTGATAAATTTGTTACAAAAATCACCGATCCAACCCGGGTCTCAAGCAGCCGTGGGGCCCCGCGTCGAGGCAAGCCAAATGATGATGAGGCAGGGGAAGTTATCCAGTATTTTGCTAATGTGAGAGTTAAAATTGCGCATATAGACACCCGATCCGACCCGAAAAACCCAAAAAATTTCGCGCTCACGCGCGAGGGCCCCCCCCCGGCCTGAAAATCACAGGACTTATCTGTGGTGGTGAAAGAAGTCAGCAGTATGAATTTGAAAGATGTGTGAGCATCCCTTCATGATAAACAGAGGGGGAACGCATTCTGACAGCAGTATTTCACGCTGTCAGAATGCGTTCCCCCTGTTTAAAATGGGTTAATATATCATTGTAGATATCTGAAATGTTCTTTTTGACTAGGAACAATTGAATTACAGATATCTGCAACACATATCCAGTCTAGCTATTAAATGTTAAAACGGCTTGCCATACAAGTTTGCTGGTCTACTCAGAAACAGTACTAAGTACATCTATAACGGGACTGGGGGGGATGGTGTAGGTTTAGGTTTATTAGACAAGAACATACACACCAACAAGACAGTGTACAAGCGGTGTCACAAGAACGTTTGTTTTCATTCATAGGCTTCATTTTCTTTCCATCAATACCTGGTGGGCCGGTCAAGGCTCAAAATGCCCGGGCCGATTTTTTGTCCCAGTCCAGCCCTGGACACAAGGGTATTACAGGATTATTTTTTAGTAAATCTTTCAACACAGTGGATCAATCTGTTTAACATCACTTCAAAACAGTTGCTGTCATTTGGTTGATTGTTAAATATTTTAAACTATAACTCTTAATTTTTTTCCTTTAAGAATGAGCGTTTTACACAAATGACACCAAGCTGATACATCACAGATGTAATCATTACTGAATTACTGCAAAGGCAAACATTGAGAACCCCCCCGATATTCTGGTTTCGTTGTACATGTAAGGTGCCTGAAGATGACCCAGAGGAAAATGCACGTAGACCTGTTTTTCCCGTGCGTCAGCCACTTTGCCTTGTCAGCAAAAACAAAAACACAGCGGAGTGCAGTTTATTGCATAAATAGCATAAATGGCGCCATGAGAAGTTTGATCCCAACATAAATATATGTACAAGCCTCAGACTCATGGGGCGCTGTCTTTTCAAGCACACACTCACGAACAAATAAGTAAATAGACGACTGGCTTCAGTGTTTCCACAGTTCTGCTAAATCATGCCGTCAAAATCTGATGCTGCTGTGTCCAGAAAGAAACCACTGTCAAATTGCAACGCATGCAACACAAAAATGGCATTTGCTCAGACAGTCATGAAGCAAACAGTGTCTCGACCAATCACGGATCACTAATTAAACTGAGGGTAGTTTTTCCATGTTTCCATACCCTCTGTGGTCAGTGGCACCAACCTTTCACTCCACTGCCCACTTTTCTGACTCTTCTGCATCCCAACTACTACTTATTACCTTGTTTGTGGCAAAGAAGTCACATTGTGAGGTGGATGACAAGTGATTTGAAACTGAAAATGATTGGTCGAATGGGAATTTGGACAGAGGTGTTTGGCAGCGGATTGTAAATAGATGTGATTACGTGATTAATTAAATAAGAAAATGTATGTTTGAACTAGTTTCAACATTTTCTTTGGAGTTGCTATGGACAACTGGTTGGATTGGGGTGAATGGAGCTTGGTTTGCATTTTGAAGCCAGCCCCTCGTGGTCAGTCAAGGAACTGCATATTTTAAGCTCTGAAAAACCACATGTTGCCTTTTCGATCACACTCAATACATTCAAATAAATACTGAATTAATATGGTGACAATGCCGTCTTTTTAAGCAAAATAATTCCCCAAGAGCAGCACTAGTACCAGCAAAAGTTATTCATTCATCAATAACACTGAAAGAATAGCATAATATGAGCACTAATTTAGCACATGGCAGATTGTTTATTTCATACTACTTCATGCTCTTTATTTAAACACATCAGATCTTGTAAGATCACATATTATTGAAGTAAAACGCTCAGCAGTCCATTAGTGGAGACCATTAGCTTCAATTAGATCCAGCCAAAAATGAAAATATAAATTAAAAAACTACATTTCCTCCTTAATGAACATAATATGAAAAAAACATAAAATATAGCTCAGCCAAAACTGTGGTCTCATGAGTGCAGTATTGAGGCCAATATGTGAGCAATTGAGTTATTTGGTATACTTTAAAAGGTAGCTAACACAAATCTGTAATACAGATTTCAACATTGGATGGATGGATGGATGGATGGATGGATGGATGGATGGATGGATGGATGGATGGATGGATAAGACAATGGCTTATCTAAACTGGCACTGCTCTTTATCCTGTTATGTCATACATATGATGAGTTGAATCTGGTTTCTTGAACCTGCGAAAGTAAACATAAGTCAAATGTACTCCTGTAACACAATTCCCATGGTATTCAACCTAAAGTTAACTTAAATGAAACAAATTTCAATTTATGACTCTCTGAAATTGTATCTTAACGGACAATTGTAGAAACAGACAGTTTGCCAACACATTTTGGTTTGCAAGACAGGACTGGGTGTGGACTGTAATCATGTAATTCCTCACGTGTAAAGTATCAATATTTCTGTCCAAATAAAAACAGAATGACCGCTTTGGCTGCACTGTTTTATATTAAAGAAAACTATCAAGAACCTGTAGTGCTTTGTTCTTACTCATTTCCATCAATATGAGCTGAACCCGTGATCCAGCTCTGGATAAGAGTCAGCAGCTTCCTGTAAGTGCCGTTGTTTAACCCCTCCAATAAACACTGCTGTCAAACGGAGCTCACCGCAAACCCACCGTGGCGGTGTCTATTATAGTTTATTCCATTCTGTCCATCTCACTTTTTCCTTTGTTCATAGAAATCATTATTTCACCACATTAAATGATTCTTGTTCAGCAGGATCGGTCGTGCTGGGAGAGAGCCACGAACTGGAGCTGATGATGGAAAGTGTGAACAGAGTTTTAATTGAGCGGCAGCATCCAAAACAAAGGACACATCTTTCCCTACCAAGATGAACTAAATAAGATTTTTTCCAGAAATACCTCTTCATACATTTTGCAGCCTGAAGCAACACTGCAAAAACAGACCCTCTACAAATAGGCTTAATATTCCTAAATATCGTCAGAATTCTCAGTTTTTTAGCAAAAACATCTCTGGTAATGGGGTAGGATAATTTTTTTCTTGAGTAAAATTCTTAAAAACTAGCAAAGTAATCAAATATTCTTGAAATATGTTTTCCTGGAAATTAGTTTTTACAGTGAATTTACACTGCAAAAACAGCCCCTCTAGAAATAATCAGAATATTCCATAAATGTAGTCAAAACTGTCAAAATTTGCTTTCTTATAAGGTAAAAATCTTTTTTTTTAACTTGAATTCTTAAAACTAGCAATATAGTCTAAATTAGCGCTATAATTTCTTTAAAACAAGTTTTATTTCTAACTTAGAAAGGATTTTCTGCAGTGTATATCTGTATATCTGATTGTTTTAAAGAAACTATGATGACAATCTAATTGAAACGTCAGAACTATTTCCAAGCATGTGAGAGGTGAAAGTCTTTTGCCCACGTCTGAGTGCTCACACCTCTCTGCCATCTCATCTCCAAATGGAAGCGTTTACATTTTATCGCCTGCTCACTTTGACGGCGCTGTAATTTCAGTGGCCTAAGAAAATAACTGACCAATTGCTGGTAATTGTTAAGAAATGGCAGCCATGTTAGGTGAGGGGTGAAAGGTCGGCAGCAAAAGGCTGCTAGCCAGCTGTGGGTGGGTCAAAAAGGTTTAACTTTGAGGGATAGGCAACAGCCGTAATAAGAGTTGGGAGGCAGTTCAAACCATGTATGGAAAAAAAAGTTTCATTATCATTACTTTTAACTGTGCAGGTCTTGGAAGGACTGATACAGTCTTCAAAAAATCAGTCAACATATGAGTCACAGAGCAGAAATTGGCCCAGAAACGGAACTTCTTATTTTCTTTTCTTTTTAAGTGAGAGCATACCTACTTCAGTCTGTAAAAGGGAGCCCTAGCTCTATCAGATTTTAGTTTTTATATTTTAATCTGTTTTGTGGATATGTCTTTAAAAAAAAAATAAGAAAAAGACATTCATAAATTCAGGTTAAATTGTCCTTATTTAGATATTCAGAATTTTCTTCTGGGGTATATGTAAAGTTTGTTTTCATGACTTTGTTAAGAAAAGTTATTTATTTTTCTCCATACTGTCCATTGGAGCCACATCTTTCGTCACATTTAAACACGTTTCAGCGTCTGTCTCGTTAAAGCCAAGTCTGCTCCAACTGCTCCAACAAAAGTTAGCATTTTCTGATTTGAGGCAATCTAATAGTCACTAGATGGATATCTTGCAGCAGAGAAGTGCAGTTTAACAAATGAGGAATATCATTTTCAGAGTATCGTAAAACCAAGCAACCAGGTAAACAAAACTGTTTCTTCAGCAGGAGGTATCATATTTTAACTTAAATGAGAAGAGATAGACTATAAAGGTTACAGGACAGCTGGAACTGCTGAGACCAGATGAAAAAGTCAAGGCGTTGTGTGTGAACGCCTTTTCCCAATCAGTCCTGGACCATGAACCCAATACCATTTCAAAACTCTTATAACCAAGAAAAACACTAAGGAGTGTGATCAATCCAACAGTCTGAGGAAATTGTGTAGCGTGAAGTTTGATTAGAAAAGTTGGGAATAGAAGTGCAATATGAGGAGGCGGTTTGGGCAGAGCCATGTGAAGATGTGTTTTTGCAGAGCTCCCCACAGGACTACAAAATAACCTCTGTACTGCTCAACATATCGTTTTTACTTATTATCTTCAACCCTGTGCAGTTCCCTAAACCAGATTAATTGCTAACTTCTCTTAGCTGTTGAGAGAAAAAATGCCAAAAAAGCAAGGAAACAGGTCGGAGCCTGAGGCTAACGCCGATGCTAAGGCCGGACCGAGTGGAGCAGGCGACGTCAATGAGGACAGTCAACAGGCTGTGCTGCTGGCTATTCAGTCCTTAAAACAGGATCTTATGGCGAAAATAGAGGAAAAGGCGACAGCTCAACTGGGGCAGTCTACAAGGCCAGTTCGGCCAATTCAGGACTGAACTCCTGGCTGCGGTGGAAACAGTTGATAAACGAGTGGCTGTGGCCGAGTCCCGAGTGACAGCGCTGGAGACGGACCTGGGCGGGCGCGCGGACTCGTTTGCCGCCATGGAAGCAGATGTCGGGGAGATGAGGAAGGAGCTGGCCACGCTGAGGGACCTCTGCGAGGATCTGGAGGCGAGGTCGCGGCGCTGTAATGTGCGCATAACGGGGGTGAAGGAAAGACGTGAACATGGGAAACATCCTTCTCAGTTTGTAGCTGATATGTTAAAGGAGGCTCTGAAGCTGAAGAAGCTACCGACTATAGACCGGGCGCACCGCACCCTCCGCAGCAAACCGACGCAAGAAATCCTCCCACCCCGGGCGTCAAATGCCACTACTTCTCGGAAAAAGAGTCACTTTTGAAGAAGACTATGGAGATGAAGTCAGTGACCACCACGGATGGTGACCACATTCAGATCCTGCAGGATTTCACGCAGACTGTGAGCAAACAAGGCGCAGCCTTCACTGAGGTGCGGAGGCTGCTCCGGGGCTGTGACGGGGTCCGTTATGGCCTGAGATACCCTGCAACGCTGAGAATAACCACAGCGGATGGTCGAGAGACAAGCTTTAAAGATCGGAAGTTGGCTAAGGACTTTGTGCTAAAGAATGTGTTACATGAGGCTTCATAATGTTCAGCTCTGGGTAAGTGGCCACTGGCTGATGTACAGTTTTATTAAGCGGGGAGATGAGGCTGAGACACATTGGCCCAATCCCAATTCTCCTTCACTCGCCCTTCTTTTCTCCACTCGCACTTCTTTTCTTCCCTAAGCCCTAAAAAAGAAGGGGGAGATTTTAGGGCACTTGAGATCTAGGGCACTTGGCCCAGGTGCCTGTCCCAATTCTCCCTACCCCTCGGTTTCATCCCTTCCCTGATCAGGAAGCTGAGAGCCAAAAGCTGTTTTAATTTCAGCTGTAGCGCTGTTAATATGGCACTTTATTAAGTTTTAATATTTTTTCAGGTATAATGGTAACCTTAAGATCCCCAACCGGGGCTCAGTTTATCCAAATAACGCCTGTTAAGAAATTTGACCCGATGTTTTCGGAGATGAGAAGAGCCGCCGGCCCCGGGGAGCAGCCTCAGCTCACAGCCCGAGAAGAGACGTGTCCGCCGGCTCAAGCTGCTCCGTCAGCCCCGGGAGAGACACTCTCTCCCGGGACGCAGCTCTGTTGAGAATCACGCCGGCTGAAATAAATCATTTAGGAATATGTTGGTTTAATAGATGAAATCTAACAGTTGTAGCTACGCCTGTTAAGAAATTTGCTCCGAAATTTAGAGATTTCTGTCTGCCGGGTCCGGAGCTTGGGTCCGCGTTAAATCGACGCAGAGCCTACGGCGTAGGTTGCGTAACCTCCGCCGTAGGATCTGCGTTGGTGTAACGCGGAACCATAAATCCCTTTATTCTGGCGTGATCTTCCGCAACTTTATCTGAAAGTGTGTAAATTACCCAGATAACAGCTGGATTACTTTGTGGTTTCTGAAGACTATTATATCAGAAACATCCAAAACAAATCTGACGAGTCACAGGATTATTTCTCTCTATTTCTCTGAGACCAGTCTGCCTGTTTGCCTTCGGTCGGCGAGTCAAATCGACGCAGAGCCTCTTTTTTTCATACCCCCTCGCTCGCCAAGTCAGCATCTGAAATCCCTCGATTTGAAGGGGCTATTCTCAGCCCCTAGCCCTCGTTATGCCCCCTCCCCCTAGGTGAAAAGAGGAATTGGGACACCACTACCTTCACGGGAACGCGCAAAAGTTAGGGTTAGGGAAGAAAAGGAGGGCGAGGGGGAGTATTGGGACGCACCCATTGAATGCAAGTTGCCTTTAGTCTGAAAATTTCGTGGGCATCTCTTATCTCATAGGTTTACGTTCGGGCTTGTCTTACTTTTACTATAAATATATCCACATTGAAAGTTGAAAAAGTGAAACTTGATGTCAAACCGAAGACTGTGTGAAATATGTTGTAAGAGTTAAGAATTTGTTATATTTTATATTGGTTCTAGTGGGGAGCACGCATGGTAAGCGGGTTAGGAAGGTGACTGGAAGAGGAGGAGGTCTAACGAGGTAATGTGTGTGTTCAGGTTTTTGTGTACTAGGTGTAAGGCTGAAGTTACATATTGCCTAATGTTTCTCAAACGTATGTTTTATGATATTGGTTCAGGAACCCCCCTTTCTGTCTTTTTTTTTCCTCCCTTCCCTTTTTTCCTTTGGCTATCACTGTCATCAAGCTCAGCAAACCTCCATTAAGATGCTATGAGGTATGGCAGGGTCATTATGTGAAAGGTCCACTTGATGATGATGAATAAAAGTACAGTTGGGGCTGATACCACGCTGGTGAGCTGGAATGTAAGAGGATTGAACCAGCCAACTAAAAGAAGTAGGGTATTCTCTCATTTAAACAAATTAAAAGCTGAAATAGTTTATTTGCAGGAAACCAACCTGTTAAATAAGGATCAAGCAAGACTCCGTCGGGGAGGATTCACACAAACTTTTCACTCTGAATTCGGTCACAAAAGCAGGGGGGTGGCTATCCTCTTGCATCAAAATGTGCCTTTTGAAGAGTCTAACATCATAAGGGACAAAAATGGTCGCTATGTAATCATTTACATAGCGACCATTTTTTCACTTTTGCCAGGACTGGATTCACATGATTTAATATTAGGGGGTGATTTCAACTGCGTTTTAGATCCAAGGCAAGACCGCTCCAGTACAAAGGTTACTCCACTTAGCAAAACAGTCCGATGCATTAATACTTTCCTTCAAACGTGTGGAATCATAGACCCTTGGAGGTTCAAATATCCAACATCCAAACAGTTCTCTTTTTTCTCCCCAGTGCATCAAACCTACTCTAGAATTGATTATTTCTTAATAGACCAAAAATTACTAGCCATGACCACTGAAGTAGAATATGACAGCATTGTCATTTCGGACCACTGTCCAGTACTTCTGAAGCTACGGCTTCAGGAAAATAAGCCTTCTAAACGTATGTGGCGTCTTAACTCGCGACTACTGGCTGATAAAAAATTTGTATATTTCATAAATGCACAAATAGATTTTTTCCTAGAAATGAATGAGTCCCCCGAGATAAGCTTTTGTACGCTGTGGGAGACCATGAAGGTGTATGTAAGGGGACAGATTATCTCATATACGGCTGGGGAAAATAAAAAGAGATCAAAACGGGTTACTGAGCTAATTGACAAGATTAGAAAGGTAGACCAACTCCATTCAACATCACCCTCTGAAAACCTATACAGAGAAAGAATTCTGCTTCATACAGAATTTGATACTTTGACAAATGATAAAGCGGTGGATCTTCATTTAAGAACTCGTCACAAGCTATACGAGAACGGGGAGCGTGCCAGTAAGCTTTTGAGCCACCAGCTCAAACAATCAGCAGCAGCCGGTTTTATATCTGCAATAAAAGACAGGGAAGGTAAGATCGTTAGAGACCAAATAGGCATTGATGCCCATTTTAAGTATTTTTATGAAAATTTGTATACCTCAGAGGCAGGATAGGGAGAGCCAATCGAGAATTTCTTTAGTAAACTAAAATAGTAAACTAAACTTATTCCATTGTTGTCTAAGGTATTGAATGAGGTCCTGATAACAAAAGTTCTAACCCCCACTATGACCCAAGCTTTCATTTCATTATTATTAAAAAAGAATAAAGATCCAGTGTGTGAGTCTTACCGCCCGGTAAGTTTGCTATGCTGCGATTATAAAATTTTGACCAAGGTATTGGCTGGCAGACTCGAGGAGATTATTCCTAAACGGATCCATCCGGATCAAACGGGTTTTATTACAGGCAGACAGTTGTCAAACAACCTTCGCAGAGTTTACAACATCTTATATCAACCTGGCAGCGTTGAACCAGAGGTAATACTATCCTTAGATGCGCAAAAAGCGTTTGACAGGATTGAGTATAAATACTTGCTCACCACACTGGACAAATTTGGCTTTGGACCCATGTTCTGTTCATGGATAAAGATTATTTATACAGCGCACTATGCCTCAATGAGAACAAACAAGATAATATCGGACTATTTTCCCCTCTCCAGAGGAACGAGAGAGGGTTGTCCATTGAGTCCGCTGTTATTCGATATCGCCATCGAGCCCTTGGCAATGATTTTAAGGCAGACCAGTAGCCTAGCTGGGATATGGAGGTTGGGACACTGGCATAAGGTCTCTCTGTATGCGGATGACCTTATCCTCTTTCTGTCAGATCCATGTACTACTATACCTATTGCTCTCGATCTTATTACCAGGTTTGGTCAAATTTCAGGGTATAAGTTAAATTTAAATAAGAGCGTCTTATTCCCCATAAATGCCAAAGCACGCCAGATGTCATTTCAGGATTTCCCTTTTTCCATCAATATGGATAGTACTCATCTGATGGTTTGTGTCACACACAGGCATAAAGACCTGTTTGACAGTAATTTAAAAAAAGTATTTAATGGAGCCAAACAGGATATGGACTGATGGTCGACACTCCCTTTGTCGCTCGCCGGAAGGATAAACTCAATAAAAATGTCTATCAAGCCCAGATTTTTATTTCGGTTCCAAGCGATACCAGTCTTCATACCTAAATCCTTCTTCAAGGACTTAAATAAGTTAATATCTACTTTTATTTGGAATAAAAAAATACCCAGAATACAGAGGGGATATTTGGAGAGAAAGAAGGAGGATGGTGGGCTCTCCCATTATTACTGGGCTGCTAATATCCAAAAAATCTTATTCTGGTTCTCGGATACATCAGATGATAAATGTCCAGTATGGTGTCATATGGAACAATATGCAAGTAAACCAGCTTCACTCCGCTCCCTAATCTGGGCCCCACTACCTTTGAGTAAACGCTGTTGGACAAATAACCCAATAATATCTGACTGCCTGAGAATGTGGTTGCAGTTTAGAAACCATTTTAAGCATAAACAGGCTCTTGTCGCTTCCCCAATTCAACATTAATTTTGCTCCATGCCTAACAGACTCATCTTTTCAACTGTGGAGTAGGAGGGGGATTAACAGTGTGATGGATTTATTTAAGGATGGACATTTCATTTCCTTTGAACAGCTAAGGTCAGATCTCAATCTTCCTCAGTCACACTTCTTTAGATACCTGCAGGTGCAAAGCTATGTCAAAAAACACTTTTCTTTGACAACCCCTAAGAGTACATGGATTGATGATTGTTTGACCATGGATCCAGTAGACAGAGGTATGGTCTCTAGGTTGTATGATAATATCCAGCATGCTGCTGACATGTCACTTCATCGTTTTTCAAGGCAATAGGAGGAAGAATTATGCACCGTCATTTCGGATGTAAACTGGCAAACAGCAATAACGTTGATGAACTCTTCCTCAATTTGTATCCGACATGGGCTGCTGCAATTCAAGGTCTTGCACAGGTTAAATCTTTCTGCCAGTAAGTTAGCCAAACTCTACCCTGGCTTGGACCCAACTTGCATCAGATGCAGGCAGGATCCAGCTACCCTTAGTCACATGTTTTGGTTCTGTCCAAAGCTGGATCTATTCTGGGAAAATATGTTTGATACGTTTTCATATATTTGCAATAAAACTATCAGTCCCAATCCATTGACTGCATTATTTGGGGTCGTCCCTGAGGAGACGCCAATATCTAGGCACCAGGCGGAAGCTGTAGCGTTCTCAACTCTACTTGCACGACGTCTGATACTTTTTAGCTGGAAAAAGCCCAAACCTCCCTCTCATAAGCGGTGGGTGGAAGACGTGATGTCTCACTGGAACAAGTGAAGTACACTGCACGGGGTGATACGCACAGATATTTTAAAGTTTGGCAGCCATTTTTATCTCATTTTGAAGAGAAATTTCTGACAGTGTAGACAGTGTGGACTTTGTGTATGTGTCTGTATGTATGCACATAGATTATTCGATTACATTTCTATATGGGTATGTGTTTTATACTGTACATTACACTGTCTTTACATGCCATACCATATGCATACATTGTATCTTTTTTTTGTATGTATTGCTGCGGTTTTATTTTCATGATGTTTGCATTTATTTGTATTTCTTTTATGGGTCTGGGGTACCAAGTTTTAATGTAAATATAATTGGAAAATCAATAAACATATTTGAATAATAATAATATGTGCAATATGAGCTTCAAGGATTAGGATCATCACGTTCTAAGGAAAAGCTCAAAGACAACAACTTAACCATTTTAAAAATGCTCAGACTTATTTCAGTCTTGTCTTCAATAGCCCTAAAATCTTTTCATAATTTAAATATTACAAGTTTAGGAAAAACTTCTGGTAATAAATGCCTTGTTTTGTAGTTGATTACATTGTGGGTCAGTTATCCCAACAAATGCCATACTTTGTGTCTCAGCCAGTAAAACATGTTCAGTACATAATATTAGCAGAAGATAATAAAGTTAAAAACTCAAGCAAGCAATAAAACCGTCTTAGAAAAGAACACAGCCTCCTCTCTCTTCTTTTCTCTCCGAATATTGGCTACTTCTGACCAGCATGTGGTTGGGAGATTAATCCCACAATGAGCAAGACTGTAATCAATGTTTCCACCAATGTACAGGCAGAGATGAGTGTGAAGAGCATTTTAACATCTATTACACTCTTGCATACTTGGGGGTACATCTGGAAGAAGTAGATAAACAACACACTGGGAGGTCACCACAATGTTGTAAACGCCATGCAAAGGGATTCCCACAGCAGAAAGGAATCCCTGAGTAACAGTTTTGCAGATCTGTTTTATATTAAAATGTAGAGCATGTAAGTTCCGTCTATTGCTATTTGAGTGTCAGTCAACTCTGACCACCAGCTCTGTGAGGCCAGGCCCGCAGTCAGCTGCGTAGTGTAATCAGCACTTTGATTTTCCTCTGGCAGCAGCGTGTAATCACAGACTACAGCACCACAGTGCGGTCTCCTCTCCATCTCCTGCTGACGGCCCTGTGACAGCTAAATACTCAGGTTTGTGTATTCCCATTAGGCTCTTTCTGATTGGCTGGTTTGGTGCGGTTTAGCTGCTTAATTCCCCATCATGTCTAGGTGGTTGGCCTCGCTCTCAGCACTCTCTAACATGTGGTTGGCAGTGCATGCTTAAGAAACAACAAGCAAACACACCAACATAGCCTTAAAATACAGGGTGTGATGCTTTATATGAAAAATGTCCAACTACGAGTGGTGGACTTCTCACAGGAAACCATGTTTCTTGGACCTAGTCTTGGTCTGATTCGTAAAACTGCTCAGATTATCCCTTTAACACATTCTACACATAGATTTAAATACATTTAACTTTCTTTGTATGATTTGATGATGTATGATGGCAGACGTTCTAGAAACCGTTTTTTCTATCCTGGTGTGTTTTAAAGTCTGAGAGGGTCAAATTAGTATTTCAAGGATAATACATTATTCCATATTCAGTATTTCTGCTGGAATAAGAAAACAGATCTTGCAGATCAATCAATCTAACCAAGGCGAGTGTCTCATTGCCAAAAGCTTGTTCTCAAGGCTTATGAGTTTTAGGTCTTATATGGCGGTCACACAGCTCAGAGATGGGTCAGTAGTACAATCGACAGGCAAAGTTGTACTGGCGTGAGCAACTTGAAGGCTCTTCAAAAGCATTTCACAAAGAGAGCGTCAACAGCTGATGCATATTTAATTTTCCAAATATCTAGAGCTGGAGCTGTCCTCATTTGAGCTACAGCCAATGACAGAGCAAGGGTGAGGTCACCCCGGGGGTAGGGAATCCTGGTGGGGAAACCCATAAAGCCACAATATGAACCACAGTGTCAAGAGGCAGCTTTCTCATCACAAAAGCTTTTTAGTCACCCTTACTCTCCCTGCTCCCCACATGTTCTAATCTGTTCCCTTTTCCTTGTTCTTCATCGGTGTGGGGGATAGGGTAGGCTTTACTGCCCCTTCTATCTGAAAATGGATATGCGGAAGTTAGTGCGTGGATGGATCCAAAATGTTTATATGACTTTGATGACATTTATGAAAACGTCATATTTCTATTTACAGGTAATTTAAACAGCATAATCTGCATGTTTACATTGTATACTCCTTGCATGTACATGTTCATATTCATATTCAGCCCTGTTCAGCTTCAGAGTTTTGGAGTCCGAGCCCTGGAGAGAGCCCAGCCAAGGCGAGGCAACATCTTGGCACTTTCCTCCTGGTCTGGGTGTCTCAAATACTAGGTACTGTAGCTCCCCGAAATGCGGCCCTCATGGCATTAAGGCTTCCAGTTTTGTGGCTGGATCAAGCAATAATAAAAAAGCACCCCACCCTCCATCTTCCCAACATAAAAGCAGTTTGTGTTTCTCAGTAGGCAAAGAGTAGAAGTAAGAGATAGAATTACGCCAGAGCGACGCATCATGCCCGCTGGCCTCAACGCTACAGATGTAGAAGCTTGATAGTGGTTTAGTCTCGCTGGTTAGTCATGCCCTGACTCACCTTGCTGTCAGGGAAATTATGAGGAAGCTTGACCACTGTTGCTGGCAGGTTGTCTGGTTGGCTGGCAGAACCTCTGCCCATGAACATTTTAAAGTCACAGCCTTTGACATTTAATTTTAGCTCTTAAGTGGTCTCAGTGCTCAACTTTGAGACTAAAAGTCTGGGAAAACCTTTGTTCGATGTATATATTGTATGACAAGTCATAAGCTATAAGTCCCTGGTATACGTTATGAGTCATATCTGCTGCTGAATGTATAACAGTGTCTGAGGCTTTGTTGCAAAAATGCCTGTTACTTAGCAGAACATTTAGTGGAGTTAGCATTTTATGTTGGAAAATTTGAAGAACTCGGAAAGAACAATAATCTCTGAGTTAGCCGTTTGATGACATGTCAGTGCTGCCAGGAGCTCTTAGCTAAAATGCATGGCAAATGCTTTGGAGGAAAGATTACCATGTTTTGCTGATCCACTTTCCCCACAGTGGTGCACCTCTATTACACAGAACTCTTCAAAACCTATTTCCCCTTGGAGGACAATTGGATGTGTCCAATTACCAACTCTCCACAGTCTGTGATGTGCATTTGGGATGTTTGTGGTTAGATGCACTTGGTGCAGCACTGCTTTCCTGTTCTCTACCCAGAGCATTGCCAACAATCCATGTTGTACTGTCATTGTTGCACTGGTTGAGAGGCTGGGTACACCGATGACAAGTTGCTTGTCCGTCAAAAGGGCCACACAGACAAAAAACACTCAATCAGACAAGCATGATCATATACAAACCTGTGGGTAGTTTATACATCGTTTCCACTTGCTTCTACCTAGCAACATTTGTATGTGAAGACCATCTGATATATAATGGGCTGAAAGGCAGGGCCCCATGTGGGATTTTCTGTTGGCTCCATCCAAGTACACTGTGTGTGGTTGGCCCAAGTGGGAGCTTGATTGCAAATTGGAACCTCCGTAATATCTGACATAGTTACGAAACTCCTCCTTCTAGTTTTTTTCAGGGCAACATTTTAACTTGTGCAGTGGATTTTGGAAATGACAAATAAGTTGTGCTAGCATCCAATGCTATCTAGCATAGCATGCATTATGGTCAGACTTAGAGTGTACATAAAGCTAAAAGGAGCAACAGAGGAGGCAAAGGTGATGGTGATCAGAGATATCACAGAGCTGGACAAATTCCAATGATGACACCTAACCCGTGATGAACTTTAAACCAACAATTGAACGCGTAGAAAACCTTCATGGCCAGCTCCAACAGTATCATCCAACAACTGGATCATGAAAAACTGGACTTATGTGTGCGTGTGTGCATATGTGCATGTGTGTGTGCACACATGTGTGAGGGCATCTGGAAAGCATCAATTATAACCTGAACAATAATCAAATGGCTATGACTGAGGACTATTCATTCCCATTCATTGATACCGGTGGTGATGAATTTGTCGATACTGATACTGGTGATCATCCTCATTTCTTATATGAAAAATATGAAAACCTGAACTTAGCAACATTCACTCATACAGAGTACAAAGTATATGAACCAGAGAATAACATAGACTCTGAGTCCTACTTCTACAGTAACACAGACTGTAATTGTGAATATTATACAGATGAGCAATTTAAAAAAGAGATAACAATGGATCATACATATCACTAATAAATTTGAATAGCAGAAGCCTTAACACAAATTTTACTACAATAAAGACCTACTTAAGTCAATTCCCAATGTTCAATATCATTGCAATTTCTGAGACATGGCTCACTGGAAAAAAGGAAATTGATGTAGAACTTGAGGGTTATGAACTATTTACGACTAACAGAGAAAACAAAAAGGTAGGTGGAGTAGCTCTGTAGGTGAATAATGAACTTAAATGTAATAAAATAGATTATCAACATCAATAGACAATGTAATGGAATGTGTTACTGTGGAAGGGAATGTGGAGAATTCCAAGAACATATTAGTGAGTTGTGTATATAGATACACATGTGTATATAGAACACCTTTAAGGACAAGATGGTTGACTTATACGATCAATTAAATAAGAAAAGAGTATTTGTTTGTGGAGATTTTAAAGGAGCCGTATGTAAGAGCAATAATAAAACAAATCATAAAATGACCCCGATATGTCAACAGACATTTAAAAATCATGTTCATTTCAAATACTTATGTCACTGACAACAGCACTCAAGCCAGGATATTCCCGTTTAAAAAGAGGAGTTGCAGCCCTCAACTGATGTTTATGTTGTCATTTTTTGTTTTGGTCTGAAGCTCCACCCTCCACCTATCTCCCAATCACGAAGTCAGTATTGTTTCGGCATACGGGTTGCCAGCTCGGCTCTAATTATCGCAGCAGCCGCTACGAACGTGTTGGATGAAAAAATGTCTAGCTTTCCATAACCTAAAAGACCTCGTTATGAATCCGAGTTTCGTCGTGACAAGGTCCAAAATAAAACAAGGATTTGTATAAGAGATGCTTTTGATAGATGGAGATGGCTGAAAGCGGAGAAGAATTTGAAGACAGACGCCAACATTGCTGATTTTCACGTCGGTACACGCCGCTAAACAGTATTTTGAAAGTGACTGCAGTACCAGTTTTGGCCATTTCTTACAGACGGCTCCTTTAACATTGAATTGTTAAACCCACATGACAACAAAGAAAATAGTGAATTAATTGATACAACGTACAGTCTATGTCCCAAACATATTAAAACCAACCAGAATAACAAGGGACAGTGCCACATTATTAGACAATATCTTTACCAATGAACATGAGAGTAAAATAAATAGTGTATATATATATATATATATATATATATATATATATATATATATATATATATATACATACACAGTATGCGTGTGTGTATGTATGAATGTATATGTGTAGGTATGTGTATGTACTATTGTGTTATTGCCTATATAAATACTGTATGACACTGAACTAGTTTATAAAACTAAAATTTTTTTGTGAAAAGGGTAGGCGTCATAAGCTTGGGCTACACCTATTAATGCGGCCCGAACCGTAACGTGCACCCAGGTGCTAGACGCCAAAAAGCGTGCCCCCCTTCATCTGATTGGTCCATATGTTATAGTTCCTATTTTCTGCCATAACTTTTGAATGGTTTCACATAGAGAGTCGTGGGTGGTGTCATCCGCTAAATGTCCAGGCTTGAAGACATCTACATGCAAGTCATACAAGCGCTTCCACTGCAGCACGCCTGAACGTGCACAAGGGAGCGAGGGCCAGTTCATTGCTGCTTGCAGCTTTAATCGTAGCTTAGTTTTGGACTACGTACAGCGTGATCTTTTGACAGTTTCAGTAAAAAAAATGGTCCTCTTCAAAGTGTAAGTGAATATAAGAGTTTGTTTTTTTTAAAACCTTGATTTCTTTTTTTTCTGTCTTGAGGTTAGATTTACTGGTAGTGATGTTTTAACAGCTTTATTTGGTTAAGATGAATATTTCACCACAGTTTCTTGGATGCTTTCATTGTTTTGTTTAAACAAGACTTCACATACTTAGATTTGTTTGTACATCGGGGGAAAAGATCCTCGATGGTATATAACTTTGTCAGGGGTCTGTATGTGCATAATTAATACTTTACCTTCAGGGATTAATAAAGGATTTTGTTCCAATATACATTCACCAGAAACTTTATTAGATACACTTGGTGTACCTAATAGAGTACCTGGTGAGTGTATATCTGCAGACGTGAGTTATGTATCTTAGTATTTTCCTTTTCCACTCTCTCTCTTATTGTTTAAATCTAATAATGATGTGTTTCTGTTTTTCCAGTGAAGTACCTTGCTTTCTATAGAAGGAAATAGTTTTTCCTTGTCTTGCTGCAGAACATTTACAGATGAAGGAGCTACTCTGCCAATTTGGATCTGAAGCGTGTTCCATTACAGTATGTGTCCTATCCAAGGTCACCGTCTTCAGTGTCCCCTGATAAAACTTAGGTGTTGAAAGATGATTATATGCATGAAATAAAATATGCATTTCTATTACATTAAATTAGCTTTTTTTCCACCTCAATACTTTCATATATGAACTAGCAAAGTAAGCAAAGACCTTCCCTGCTGCGGCTAGCAAACTAATGCCACGATAGTTGCTGGTGTTGTGGCGATCGTTCTTCTTGAAGATGGTGATGATTGTTGCATCACGGAACTCAGCAGGGATGCCTTGTCATTCCTGATCCTCAAAATTATATTGTGCAGATGTTCTACAACCATAGGGCCTCCATGCAAAAGAAGTTATGGTGGGATCCCATCAGGACCCGCACTTTTATTGCATTTCAGATTTTTGATTGCCTTCTCCACCTCATTACGAGTGGGAGCCTCGGCTAGAGTGTCAATTACTGGCCGTTGTGGTATGTTGTTGACTACATTCTCATCATAGATGCTGGTCTCGCTTAGAAGCTGTGTGAAGTGTTCTGTCCACCTTTCACGAATGTCTTCAGATGACGTAAGGAGCTTGCTACCGTCTGAGTTTAGGAGTGGGACAGTAGAGTTTTTCTTAGGTCCATAGATAGCACTTAGCAACCGAAACAGCTCTTTTGAGTTTCCCTTGTCGGCATGCCGCTGTATTTCTTCTGCCCGTTCTTGCCACCAATTGTTCTTCATAGCTCGAATTTTCTTTGCTATGGTTCGTTTTACTGCCTTTAACCTTTCCCCTGTTACATTAGCCCTTGATTTCAATAGCTCGGCAATTTCCATGTCGTTCTCATCAAACCAGTCTTTGTGAGCATGTTTTTGATACCCAAGGATGGTCTCAGCTGAGTTAAGAAGAACCGCTTTTAGATTATCCCACTCTGGAACTTGAATGTGTTGTAATTGCTATTCGATAGAGCTTCTGAGTGCTATTACTGCTTCTTCTGATTTGCATTTTGATATGCAGAACTTTTTTGGAATTCTTTGAGCTTTTCTGAGGGCTGGTGGTGATCTTAAGATACACTCTGGAGATTAAGAGTCGGTGATCTGTCCAGCAATCAGCACCTCTCATAACCCTTGTGACATGAAAGTCTGAGATATCAGATGACTTTGTGATGATGTAGTCAATGAGGTGCCAATGGCCAGAGCGATGGTGCTTCCACGTGGACTTAAGCTTGTTTGGCAACTGAAAGTGTGTATTGGTGATGGTAAGATTGTTTTCAGCACACATTGCGAGGAGAAGGTGACCGTTGCTGTTTGCTTTTCCGATGCCATGATGACCGAGCACGGAAGGCCAATTACGATAGTCACAGCCCACTCTAGCATTAAAGTCGCCAAGGACAATACATTTATCACGAGCGGGTATAGATCGAATTATAACTGATAGATCGTCATAAAATGCATCTTTTATTGCGTCTGTGTGCTGCATGGTCGGGGCATAAACGCTTATGAGATGGAGAGTGCGTTTCTTACGCAGCGGCAGACGGAGTGAGATGATACGGTCTGAGTGTCCAACAGGTAGGTCTGATAGCTGGATAGACGATTTGATGGCAAAGCCCACGCCTGACTCATGTTTCTCTGTAGATGGTTTGCCTTTCCAGTAAAAGGTGTAGCCTCCTGCTGCCTCAGTGAGGGACCCTGAATCATGGAGTCTTGTTTCGCTAAGAGCAGCAAAATCGATGTTATAGCGTTGTAGCTCATGTGCTACAAGAGCAGTGGATCGCTCAGGTCGGATGTTTCCTGGATTGTCATTGAGTGTTCTTACGTTCCAGGCCGCAAGTTTCAGATACTTATTATTTCGACCGCTTTTAGTGAGTTACCCCCAGCCGCGGTATGCTGGGCAGGTGAATGATGAGAGTGCTTGTTACCCCACCTTTTCCAGGGGCTTCCCCGGATTGGGGGAGGGTGTGCATCCCTAAATAGGGCATCCTCGTCGCTTGGCAAAATACCGAAGGATATTATCTCTCATTCTATCCAGCGATTATTAGAAACCAAGCCGCCAACAAACAAACTATTCACTAGAGGCTTCCAGCCTACTAAGCCTGCCCCCGTCATGCGTCATTCGTATTGGTGGACTTTTGTTCGCAGACTGCATGCACAATGATAAGAGCATGGCTGTGCCGTCGACACAGTTACTTTGTGAGCGCCCTTGGGTGACGCTTTCCCCTTACGTTGTTTCATACTATTTGACCCATAGATGGGACCCAGACAGGTGCTACCACCCCGGGTCAGGGTGGACCTGGGAGTAATGATAATTAAGGGGTAACTCCAACGTCCCCAAAGCTCCAGAACTCCCGCACTGGAGCCTTACCACCGGTTGCAGTTTAATGTCATACCCAGGACCCTGCCACACTAAAAAACCACAAATCTTTACAACTTTGACTGCTTTACGGCATACGTCACTTCCCCCTCCTTCCCGATTCGCAGTCGAGACGAAAATGGGCGGGGCGTGGAGCTCAGAGCTCCGCAGAAGCTGGTAACCCGTTGGTGTTGTGGCTGCAGCAGCTCCACACAACAGACGTGGGGAAAAGATCGCTAATGGTTTAACTTTTCAACGGTTTCCTGCTCGGAGGCAGAACCACGCAGGCCAAGTATCTGATATAACAAAGTAAAAGAGTGAAAGAGTCGTCGGCTCGCTTGGATCGCGGCTGTAACGACCAAACACCTTCCACACAGTAAAGGCTGAATTATGGTTCTGCGTTAAGTCGTCGCAGACCTACGATGTACGGTGCGTGTCGCCGCGTACCCTACGCCGTAGACTCTGTTTCGATTTAACGCAGAACCATAAATCAGCCTTAAACCACAAACACTCACACAGACCGGGTCGGATCAAAACACGGGTTTTATTCCCCACTTCGCCAGCTAAACGCAGTTGCTGGCCAGCTCTCTGCGGTGCAATTAACCCCAATCTTCAGATAAAACTAGTTTGTTGAGGAAAAAATATTAACTCTTATTTGTAGCTTCAGAGGAAAAAAATAATCTCACGAGGAAAACAAAAATATTGCTCACGCCTCGGAGCCTCTTCACCATAATATAGCAGTCAAACAAAAAGAAAAGAGAAGTAAGAAGGATACAAAACATGTACTGTATGTTGTACTATTATACAAATTTATTGAAACACATGGCGAGTCAAACATTTACCAAAGCAGCTCCCAAACACTCCTAAACAAGGTAGCCGGAGACGGTGATTCTGCAGAACTGCGGCAGTAATCCCTTATAAAGAGTGGCGCTCCGACCAGGAGCTTCATTCTTTAGTAGGGATTTCATATGGATCCAAAACGTTAATAATCATTATTTTCTCCATATACCGCTCCCTGGCTTCCTTGTTTAAGGTATCCCGGTAAATTCCAGTTCCTTTCCAGCAGTTTAACATCTTTTTTTTTTGCGTTCCGTCTGTTCACTTGGTAAAACAGAAAAGCGTCCCGTCTTCTCTCATCAAAACAAATGCACGCGACGGGACAGGAGTTTTCCGGCAGTACCCGCTGGTGCTCATGGGAAACGTAGTGTTCTTTCTGGTAAAGCACTACCGCTTTTGTCCAAAAGATGCCGCCAAACTCAGAAAAGCTGAAAGTTACGTTGTGCTGCTTTAAGGTGGAAAAGTTACATAGTGCTGCTTTAACTCTATTCTTGAAGTGCCTTTAAGCGCACTAGTGTAGTGTATTATTATTATCATAGTTTATTACTGGTAGGTTTGATACAACAATGAAAAGTCACTGCATGGACTGTACAATCTTCTCGGTCTCAAACAACTTGCAACCTTCGAGCTTGATGCTGCAATAAACCTGTGAATGACATCCCAGAGGGGTTTTTTGAATCTTCTTATATTGGTATCATATCTAACATTGTCAAGAGATTTACACAAACTGACCATCTGACGCATGATGCAGTAGAGAAATATGAACAAACCGAAAAAGAAAACCCCATTTAACTAGAAAAAGAAAACACACAATTGTTCGCATAACGTGTCACGATAAGTGCATCAATCTCACTTTTATAATGTGACAAGTGGTCCTGTACTACCACTTGCTTTTAATGAGGCTGTCAGTTAAAATGTTTTTGCTGCTTGGGATGACAAGGAGAGTTTTTTAGACAGATGTAGGAAAATAAGAAGACCGTTGGAAAAAAACAAAACAAAAAAAAACATGTAAAGCAACCCCAGCGGACCAATGTGCTCCTGATCAAGTGCCTTACTGCTTTGATATGTTTTACCCACGATGGGAGAGAGTCAGACAGAGTGGGACCCCACATTTAGGAAGAAAATGTGTTTCCCAGAATGTAAGACGTGCTGCAGTCTGTTGCTCCAACAGCTGCTGGAAGCATCAGGAGTGGTGGATGGTTGTAGCGCCACATTGTGAGGCTGTCTTACAGGTTAACTTGGACATACCCTCCACTGTGCCAACCCTCTTTAGCTTCAACTCAACATGTTCTCATATTTTGAATTGATCAACTTTTTAATGGTCTTTCCTCTGTCCAACCTTGTCTTTTGTCTTCTTCTAGAGCATTTCTACTCCCCCGTTCATGCTCTTCACCCCCACCCAGGCCGCAGAGCTGAGGAGTAGGGGTAATGGTAACAGCCTGTTGAAACCTAATGCATTTACCATGTCAGGAGCTGGATCTGGATGTGAAACCATTAGCAATGACTTTTTCATGACTAGTGTTTATTGCAACCTGGGGACAACAGGATAGCTAAAATTTGTATTTGTCGCACTGACAAATGACAGTGGAAAGAAGGATGGCGAGAAGATGGGGAAAAGATGAAGAAATGGCCATGGTCACTTGTAAACATTTTTCAAAAAAGACAGTTTATGTAAAGAGCTATAAAACAATCATGACATTTAAACATTTAAAACAAATTCCTTCTACTAAATAAGGATCTGACTATTTCTTCTGACTGTATTTCACATTCAGGTGTTAAGTCTTTAAGTTTAAATTTCCCACATCTATAGTCAGACCAGACAGAGGTAGTGAGACCACAACCAGAGACTTTCATTTTATTTTCCTAAGGACTGTCAGCATCAGTCATTTTCACGCTTGTCAGCATTCCCCACATGTCCAAAATCTAATAATTACCTCTGATGCATGGTTTTTCTTGAGCCCAACACAGGTTTGGATTTATTGGGGTTATTTGAGAATTACAAAGTGATATAATAATTAAAACAACCTTTTTCGATTTCTCGCCAAGATGTGCAGCCCCCCTCGTTAGACCACAACTTGTTTGGAAAGGTGTTGGTAGAGGGGTTTGCTACCTTTGGACAGAGCCAGGGAAGCTGTTTCCACATGTTACACTCAAATTAAATAAAGGCAGCTGTATCTAGCTGTGGATCCACGGGATGGATGAGTGTAGTGTCAAGTTAAACTGTTTATTTCAAGACTGAGCAACAAATATGGTTGTGAAGAAGAAAAAAAGAAGAAGTCCCTTTTTTTGCAAGTTCAAGATAGAATACAAGTTAGTGCACAGTATTTTAAAAAATATGTAAATGTTCAAAAAAAGTGCCGGACATTCAAACTTAAAACTAAGCCTCTTAGCCCATAAATCATGTCGAACTTTAAACATGAAATGAAATTATCTTAAAACCTTGAACAATCAAAGTTTTTAAGTCTCCAATCCTCCCTCTCTTTAATGACACCTCTGTCATGGTCTGAGGGGGTCTGTATCGCCTTCACTGGCACTATGTAACTTTGAGGTGCATGGTAAGAACCCTTCCACACAAAAAAACTAAAACATTTTATGGCTTTGACTGCTTTACGGCATACGTCACTTCCCCCTCCTTCCTGATTCGTAGTCGAGACGAAAGCTCGGCGGGGCGTGGAGCGCAGAGCTCAGGAGAAGCTGGTATCATGGCCGAAGCAGCGAAAAAAACGAAGAAAATAAAAGTTTTATCGGAGGAGGCCGTCCGTCCCGTCTTCATTTACTATCAAAAAAAATGCATGCGACGGGGACAGGATCTTTCCGGCAGTACGCGCTGGTGCTCATGGGAAACGTAGTGTTCTTTCTGGTAAAGCACTACCGCAGTATTGTTTCAGCATCCGGGTTGCCAGCTCGGCTCTAATTATCGCAGCCATGGCAGCCTACGTTCCTGCTGCATTCTGCAGCCTACCTGGCAACCTCTGGTCGGGGGGAGGAGGGGGAGGGTACACGCTGCTCAACAATATTTTGAAAGTGACTGCAGTACCAGTTTTGGACATTTCTTACAGACGGCTCCTTTAAGCATGAAACTCCTGCCAGTAAAACAAAAGCCTAAAAAAGCAGATATTGAACATCAGACTATATAGTAAATAATGGGTGATGATTGTTTTAAGTAGATTGTTTTAAATAAAAGGTTAATGTGGTTCCAATTTATTTTCACATACCAACATAAAGACAGACTTGTTTCGTCAACGGCTAAAAAGTTATATTTTTTTAATCTAAACACACACACACACACACACACAACCACACACATATACTGTATATATATATATATATATATATATATATATATATATATATATATATATATATATATATATATATATATATATATATATATTTTTTTTTTTTTTATTTATCCTTTATTTATACAGATAAAACGCCTGCCTGCTGTTGGAGAAGAGCATGACCTTGGTCTTCCCTGCATTCACCACCAGTCTAAGCTGAGACAACTGGGACTGAAGGGTGTCAAAAGCAGTCTGTAGAGACTCCAAGGCACGGGAGATGGAAGAAGCAAAGCAGTACATAATTGTGTCATCCGCGTAAAGATGAACAGCAGCATTTGAGGTTGATCCTATTTCATTTATGTAAATGGTGAATAGGGTTGGCCCTAAGACCGAACCCTGTGGCACCCCATTAGAGGTAGTAAGCATGTTGGAGGACAGATCACCAAACTGCACAGCCTGTTTACGCTGAGACAGGTAGTTTGTAAACCAGCCAACAGCATGGGAGGAAAAACCAATGTCCGAGAGGCGCTGACATAAGATGGAGTGGTCGACGGTGTCGAATGCCTTTGACAAGTCGACAAAGAGTGCGGCACAGTGGTTCTTCCTGTCCAAGGCCTCAGTGATGTCGTTGATCACTTTAAGAGCAGCGGATACTGTGCTGTGCTGCTTCCTAAAGCCAGACTGCAAGGGTGAAAGGATATTGTGTAAGTCCAGGAAGTCCTTGATCTGTACATTGATTAATTGCTCAAGAACCTTAGCAAGAATAGGAAGTTTGGAAATTGGCCTGTAGTTGTTCAAACATTTGGGGTCACCACCCTTCAGGAGTGGGACCACAAAGGCAGATTTCCATACCTCTGGGATCTCGTTGTTGGCGATGGATAAATTAAAGATGTGCGAAACAGGTTCTGCAATGAAGTCTGCAGCAAGGCGCAGAAAGAAAGGGGGAAGATTATCAGGACCTGCTGATTTCCTATGGTCGAGCTCCCTCAGGACTTTCCAAACATCACCAACAGTGAGATGGCAGAACGAGAAGGAGTGATGCCCAGGGAGACTACCGGAGGCCATCCCCAAAGGAGGAGGAGAACTGGGGGGTGGAGAGTTGGCTCCTGGCAAGGAATCAAATAATGAACCAGAGGCTATAAAGTGTTTGTTGAAGCAATTAAGCATCTCTGATTTATCGAACACTGGTACTGAGTCATGGATGATATGAGGAGGTAGCTCAGCAGGGCCAGAGTTGGCAGAGAGAGACTTAACAGTCTTCCAAAATCTTCTAGGATCATTCAAACTGTCAGTAGAGCAGGAAAGATAGAAGTCATTTTTAGCTTTTTTGATGGAGGCAGTAAAGCTATTTCTAGCCTGCCGAAAAGAAAGCCAATCGGTTTCAGAGTCGGATTTCCTGGCAACAGCCCAAAGCCGGTTCCTTTCGTGAAGGAGAGAGGACAGCTCGCTAGAGAACCAGGGAGTGTTCCGACCTTTAATCCTGAAGCGCCGGAAAGGAGCGTGCTTGTTAATGAGATAGGTGAAACTGTCACAAAAGTAGTTCCAGGCAAGGTGAACATCACCAATCAGGAAAATGCGGTCCCATCGAAACTGCTGCAGGTCGTGGAGGAAAGCTTGCTCTGAGAAGTTCTTCAAATCTCTCTTGTGAACGATACAGGGCTTAGAACGGGGGATTTTACAATCCCTGATTGCTCCGATCACACAATGATCACTGAGATCATTAGCAAAAACACTGGATGCCGTGAATTTGTGAGGCCTGTTAATGATGAGTAGGTCAAGAAGCGTTGATTTGTCCGGTCGTTTGGGATTAAGCCGAGTGGGACCTTCAATGATTTGAGTGAAATCAAAAGACAGGCAATGGGCTTTAAAGTCATCTGAAGCTGAGGAGAGCCAGTCCCAATTTAGGTCCCCTAGGAGGACAATTTCGTTAGAATGAAGCTGAGACAGGAGCTGCATTAAAGAAGACAGTGTGTCTGAGGGGGCTGATGGAGGCCTGTAACAGCCAACAACAGTTAGGTGCTGACCTCCAGACAAATCTACATTCAAGGCTAACAGTTCAAATTGTTTACTAGCAGATGTAGAAAGCAAGACATGAGCAGCGAGAAATGATCTAACATAGATGGCCACGCCCCCCCCTCTACGAGGACGATCAGTGCGGTAGATATCAAACCCATCTATGGCAACATCCCTATCTAATATGGACTTTGAGAGCCAGGTTTCGGAGACAGCAATAATATGTGCACCAGTCGATTCAGCCCAAATACGCATCATATCCATCTTAGGTTGGAGACTGCGTGCATTAATATGAATGAAGCGTAACCCATGCATGTTTTTAAAATCATCTGGCGTGTTACAAATGGTAGGACCAGACATGGGGCCAGGATTTGAGTGAATATTTCCAGAAATCAAAAGCATTAAAAGGACAAACAGTCTCTTTTTAGCCATGGATGGAGGGGTCAGTCGAGGTTTGGAGTCATTGAAGGTTATGACGTCCAGGAGAGTGTCCACAGAGGTGATTGTATATATATGTATCCATCTATTATCTATACCCGCTTTATCCTTTGCAGGGTAACGGGGGTCTGCTGGAGCCTATCCCAGCTAATTTTCAGACGAGAGGCAGGGGTTCACCCTGGACAGGTCGACAGTCCATCGCACACACAACCAGACATACTCACACTCACACCTACGGGCAATTTAGAATCATCAATTAACCTACTACGCATGTTTTTGGACTGTGGGAGGAAGCCGGAGTACCCGGAGGGAACCCACACAAGCAGGGGGAGAACATGCAAACTCCACACAGAGAGATAAAATAAAGGAAAATAAATAGAAAATAAATAGGAAAATAAAGAAAGATGGAAAGACTGTGGTTAAAAGATACGTTGGTTGGAGTGGAAGAAGAGGTGAACGGACAGTGAGCCTGCAGCATCGAACACTCTGGGAAAGTGTCCCAGCAAAGTGCGGTTGGAAGTTGGTGCAGCCCGCGCCAATTAAGGGCGGCCATCACCGTGAGCAGCGGACAGCCACTCCACAAGGTGAAACCGTCGCCCAGCTGTACGAGTCAACCCGCCTGACGAAACAGGCCTGCAACGTTGCGCAATTGGGTACCCAATACTGGTGACTGTGTTTTTCTTTTGCATTAAGGGTTTTATTTATCAAAGCTAGAGTGCCGGCTTTAGGTTGATACCATTAAGTGAGCCATTAGGGTAATTGCTCACAGGGTTGAAGTGCACTGAACCCTATATATACCCTATATATATATATATATATACCCAATATATATATATATATATATATATATATATATATATATATATATATATATATATATATATATACCGTAGATGACCAAATACTCGCCCGCGCGCAAATACGCGCCTGTGCTCTAATAGCCGCCGGGGTCCGAGCCCATTTGGCATAATAAACGCCGGTTCAATTAAACGCCCGGGCGACTACCGGTAATAACCTGGTAATAACACTGTATTTACATTGTATTGTGTACAGTATCGTTCATACTGCTCTGATCAGCTCCGTGTGTCGCCGTTACACAGAAAAACTGTCTTTGTATATCAGAGCATGAAAAAAAAAAACGCTCCACCCATAACCGCTCAGCGCTCCAGTAACACTGCACCCCGCTCCGCTCCAAAAATGTTTGCATGCATATAAAATGCACATGTTTACCTGAAGTCTGTGTACTGGAACTCGAAGCCGGTTTTGGGCAGGGGTGGGCTGTTCCCACACCCAAACCTGCATCCTGCCCACCTGATCAAAGTCATGGGGATTCTTTATTATTTATAATTTTATTTTTTTATATATTAAAATCCCAAAATATCTGTACCGTTTCTGATTGGGTGTGTGCACTGCGAATCATTTTTAGACACAACAAAGAACGCGTACCGCAAAAGTTGTGTCTCGGCGGAGGAACCCGGCGTCCCAGCAAAGTGAGAAGAGAAAAAAGAGTTCAGCAGACAGCTCACACACTGAAGGCTGATTTATGGTACCGCGTTACACCAACGCAGAGCCTACGGTGCAGGGTACGCCGTAAGGCTGATTTATGGTTCCGCGTTACACCAACGCAGAGCCTGCGGCGCAGGGTACGCCGTAAGGCTGATTTATGGTTCCGCGTTACACCAACGCAGAGCCTGCGGCGCAGGGTACGCCGTAAGGCTGATTTATGGTTCCGCGTTACACCAACGCAGAGCCTGCGGCGCAGGGTACGCGGCGACACGCACCGTACGTGGAACTGCGCTCTTTTTTTTTGCTATTAAAACATGATTTGTAATGTGAATTTGCAAAACTTAAACTACAAATAATAGTTTTTGACGTAACATCAGAGATTGTGCATGCTTTCTGTGAAAGGATGAGTCAAATCGGGTCGCAGCTGCTTCAACTGTGATTCCTTCACGAGGAGCGACCAGGATTTCAAACACGCTTGATTTTCTTGCGACATCACGATTCGTGATCGGGAGCTCGTCGTGAGGTGTTGTGTTGTGTACAGTGTGTACAATTTTAGTTCCAGTGGTACTATGGTGATCTCATATGTTCTTTGTAAGTAATGGTCTGGTGCTGCTCATTGCAAAAATAAATTGTAGCCTGGTGCAAATACCCGCCTGGTTCTTATAAACGCCTGGGGTCCAAGTGGATTTAGCATATTAAACGCCCGGGCTACTAAATGGTCATCTACGGTATATATATATATATATATATATATATATATATATATATATATATATATTAGTTAATTGAATCATCTCTGGTCAGACGAATATCGTTGAGTAGATTGGCCGTAATTCTGAACTTCTGACATGGTGGAGCTGAGCCCTTTTTATTCCCCCTTTCCCCCACTTAATTTCCATTTTACTATTGTCAGGACATAGTGTCTGGAAATATTACAATTTCATTTAAGTTCACAAGTTCTGCTTTGACAAATTGTTGGTGTACTCGTCTTGGCTAACATTATAGCTGCAATTTAACTATCAAGTAAGTATGCAGAGATTACAACATCGATTCTAACAACTAAAATGCATGGCTCAGGCCACTCGTCTGTCCTTAAAATGCCCCTGTAAGTTAGAGTTTTTTGCCACAGATATAGCCAGTGGATGCACATCATATCGTGTTACATTGAGGAACTCGAGGAACTTCAGCCAGGCAAAATAAAACTAAAATGCTCTGCTGAGACTCTGACTAATCGATCAACCGAGCTCTACAACTGAGTTCAGCTCTTTAACTTCAGAGATCTTTAAAAATGTGCTTTGATTAATACAGTCATCTATCCAGACTTCTCAATGAACAGTATTTATATTTTCCCCTTGATGCAGAAGAGATCCGTCAAGGCCCATTGATCAGCTCATTCTGTCCGTGTCTCTCTGTCCGTCTGCTGGCAAAGATTTGTGGGTTTCTCTCTTCTGGAGTTGAAATTTAGCGTACCAAGGCAGGTCTAGGTCAAAGGAAGAAGATTATTTACCCTCCTTCTTCTTGTCTCTTTTTTCTCCCCCTATTGAACAGTCCACCATATTTCATGTAGAGAAGGTTTCTGCAATTTTTTTTGTCTTATTGCCAATCATCAATTCTACGTCCTTTTGCAAAGCACTGATTGTAGAACTGCCAAGAAGTGTATATTTGTTCTGAATCAAGTTAAAAATGGTTGTTAAACACTAAAATATAAATGTGTCTCCGAGAAATTGAGATTTTTTTTCCCAAGATACATTCAATTGATCTGTCAAATATTTATTTTATTTAAGTTGCTCAAATGTGCAAAGCAAAGCTTCAGAACAACTGCTGATGAGAAATATAACAACTTGAGTGGAACAAAAAAACTGCTGTTCTCAAATGTTGATTCGTCTTTATGGTGACTGCATTAAATGTGATTCTGAAAAAAAGTTATATCCCATTTTATTACTGATATCAGAGTACACTGTTGTAATGTTACATCATATTATGGTTTTTGGCCTGAGAGTTTGTGGTAACAGGAGGCTGTAAGGCAATGGGCTGAGAGAAGGTTGGGTTCTTTTCTGCTTTTTTGGAATCTCGGTGAATGAAACCGAGCTCTGCCACAAGCTACATCAGGTCCCAAGACACTCTTCATATCAAATTACATCACACATACTGTAATAAAACTGCCAGTCGGTTGCCACCACAACACTCCTATCCACTACCTTCACTATATAATATGCAGCCTGTTTGCCATATGCCTCTCTGGAATAGTGTATTTCAGATATCAAATGATCAGATTGCACCATTGTCTGGAAGGCCTAAGTGTTGTGTTGCTCTGACTGTCAAAATTAACTACTTTTATAGTTTTTTTGTAATCATTTTGGTGTCTTTGACAGAAGAGATGGAATTTAACATGAACTGTATACACACTGTTTTAAACCAATGTGTTTTTTCCAAACATGAAGATGCCATGTCCTATCAAGTTGACCTATAGCCTTTGATATGCATCATATCTGGTTTTAAGAGGTTGACATCATCTTGGTGCAATGTGATGGACATATCTAAAGTATAATCTGACATAAATATTCCTGATTCATTGAGTGAAAAAATAATAAATGGCTGTCAAGGCTTTCTTACAAAACGTCCAACAGGGCCTTTAAAGGTATAGTCTGTAATGTTGGAGAGCTAGCAAGATTTGAAAGTGGCACCTCCTCTAAGCCCCACCCCCTCCTCCCCCTCCCGTCAGCGCTCCGTCCAAAGCCACGCCCCCACAACCTTTGGGGGTATTTGCAGGAGTCGAGTTTTCCAGGACATTTTGGACAGCACATTTTCAACAAAACTACCCCATGTCTCATTCACCTGTAAGCGAGGCCAGTTTTCAGGGGGGGCAGGGGTGGGCTGTGCCCACCCAAACCTGTGTCCAGCCCACCCAATCAAAGTTATGGGGATCCTTTATTTTTTTATAATTTTATTTTCAGATGACTTAAAATTAAGGCATCTGATTGGTTCTTTCCCCCCTGCCAATCCTCTGGTCTTCTGACCAATCTGTGCCATTCGGTGCGCAAAAAAAAAGATTGGTCAGAGTTTTTACAAGATTAAAGCTGTCAGAGAGGTCGGATTTTTTTCTTTCCTTTTTCTGAACACATTATTCACTGGCTACTCTCAGGATGGAAGGACCATTTCACCCAGTATAACAATAAATGTTTTTAAATACGATTACAGACTATACCTTTAAGTGCTGCCGAACAACTGTGTGATGCCAGCCACTGTTGATCGCGTCTATTCTAGTCAATAACGATTCTCCTACTAGAAGCGTCATGATGCAAAGCATCTCAGAATCAACCACCCTTTGTAATCAAATTAAGATACATGCAAAGTTGATTTCAGAGCTAAACGGCAGCAAAACTGCGTCACTTTACATAGTGCATCATATCAGGAATACAGTTTTCAAAATAAAACACTACAAGCAGGTTTGATCTCTTGTGTCTAAATTGATATTGCTTTAGCTCTAAAACAGGCTTGTGTTGTTGTTGGAGAAGAGGGGACATTCACTTCTAGGATGGTTCTAAACTTTAGTGGCTGGTGAGGCACAGGTCTCAGTAATCCCACCCTGGAGCCAGAAGTCCCTGCCAATTATGGACCCATATCGAACATCCTGAAATTGTCAAAAGTGCAGGAAAAGGCTGTTCAGGAACACTTACAACTACACAATCTGTTTGAAAAATTCCAATCAGGTTTTGCTCCACTCCACAGCACAGAAACGGCACTGGTCAGGGTCACAAATTGCCTTTTGATGGTGGCAGATGCTAGCTCTCCCTCCCTACTAATTCTCCTGGACCTAACCCCAATTTTTGAAACTATGGACCACCACATTCTCCTCAATCAGCTCCCCTATGACGTACTGCCTTATACTGGTCTGCATCCTACAGTATCTCTCTCGTAGGATAGAATACACATCAGCATGGGTGCCATGTCCCAGTCCCTTTCCTGCATTCTGTGGGGTTCCCCAAGGGTCTGTCCTTGGTCAAGTCCTTTTCCTTTTAATAGGTACTCCCCTGCCGTCATCAGTCCACATCGATTCTCTTTTTATTAATGGATGAGCCGAAATTTCCTTCAATCAAACACCATCACCTTTTCACAACACTTGCACATCTGGTGGAACTTGCCTGTACGTTTTAATAACTAATCTATTTTGCTGTGAAACCAGAAATTGTGCCATCTTTCATCACAAGATTAGAAAAGGAGCTGTGTTTAACTGTGGTTAACTTGTTTAACTAAGTTATCTGCTTGAAATTAGCACTTTTGTATATTTGAATAGAAATGTTTCATATTAGATATATCACCACATGTTTATTTGGGATTAGTAGGAATGGCATTATACTGGAAAAAAGGCAACAGTAAATGCCAAAGTCAAAAGGCCTAGTATGTGTTTCTATCTCTATTTATATATAATGGATGTGGATATAATGAACAAATGAGTCGCTGACATCAAAGGTGGGGATCAGGTGACCGCCTTGCCACAGGCAGGTGTAAACCATTAATCATTAGCGTGATCGGTACAAAGAGGGGTACATCCCAAAACATGAGGACGCTCATTAAGAACTCACCTCTTTTGAGATCCAAAGGGCCTGAGGGAATGAATCGTCCTACACTTCACACCTGCAATATGGATTATACCTGTTGTTCAAGTTGATTACATAGAAACTGGAGTTAGTTAGGAGACGATGGTGGATGCAATATACTGTATGTCCGGATTACAAACCCGATGGTTTTGATGTGGATTCCCCAAGGGTGGACTTAATTTCCTTGATTCTACATCTATCGGCATCTGATGAGACTAGTCCATTATATAGAGAACAGACCAAAAGTTTAGACACACATTCTCATTCAAACAAATGAGTAAGTGTGTCCAAACTTTTGGTCTGTACTGTACATATTGCGGTCAGAGGTGTTTTCCTCCCGCGAAAAAAAACATTAAATGCCAATGCCATCTAATACCTATTTTAAACAGGCCTTGAATGCTTTTGCATACAACATAACCATTTACATATAATATTACTTCCAATGATTGGATTATGGACATATTAAAGTTTATATCCTGGAATGTAAACGGAGCTGGAAATAGAGAGAAGAGACTAAAACTCTTTAATCAGATAAAAACCCTGCAGGGAGACATTGTCTTACTACAGGAAATGCATTTATTTAAAGCTTCAGCAGATACACTTGCCACGACACAGATTCCGCATGTTTTCTCAGCCTTTTACAACTCCAGACAAAGAGGGGTAGCGATTCTCATTATTAAGAGGATACATTTTACTGTAAAGGACACACACATTGACTCAGAGGGTAGATATATAATACTAGTCTTGCAAATTCAAAACATGAATTTATGTATTTCTAATGTATATGGTTCAAATGTTGATGACTCGTTTTTTCGCTCTTTTTTCACTTCACTCTCTGCTCACCTAGACAACACAGTCATCATCGGAGGAGACCTCAACTTGGTGTTGGACCCTGGAGTGGACAGGCTCAGTAACACAGGCGGTCACAGGAGTTGGCAGTCAGCAAGTATTGTTATAATAGCAATATATGAATGATCTGGGTCTTTGCGATACATGGCGTTCTCTCCACCCAACTCTCAGGGACTACACTTTTTTCTCAGCTGTCATATTCTAGGTTAGATTATTTTTTAGTCAGTAGCTCTCTGATGAGAGATATCTCAGAATCCCAAATCCACCCAATTATTATTAGCGATCACCAGTGGTGGACAGTAACGGAGTAAATTTACTTGAGTACTGTACTTAAGTACATATCCAGAGGATTTGTACTTTACTTGAGTATTAGATTTCTTTGGTACTTATTACTCTTACTTGAATACATTTCCAAGACAAATATTTTTACTTTTACTCGAGTAAATTTCTAGGAAGGCTGAAAAGTACTCGTTAGTTTCAGGTCTGCTCTTTTTTCTTCTTCCCTAAAATCCTATTGTACACAAGCTGTTTTTGTCAAAGGAGGAGACCTATCACAGTGCACGCTCTCCACTGGGATGTACGTAAAGTGGAAATACGTCAAGCCTCCTCAAAACGATACCGCCAAAGTAGCCTGCGTTTGTCAAGACAGAGCATCAACAAGTCAAGACAGAGCCGCAACAAGTCAAGACAGAGCTGCAACAAGTCAAGACAGAGCTGCAACAATGTCTACGCCTGCGTCAGGAGAAGAAAGACAATCCGCTGAGTCGTCTGAGTCTGATAATGAGCCGGACTCGGAGCAGGGACTTTCACAAAATCCTTGGCCGTATCTTAACTCAATGTTTGAGTTCGACCGAGTAAAAAACGAGAGCACAGACAAACCACAGACATTTATTTTCAAATGTTTATTGTGTTTGCCGAAGCAGAACTACCTCTCTGCTTTCAACAACTCAACAGCTGGTTTAAAAGAGTTAATTCTCAGAAACAAGAGAGAAAGATCCTTAAATTAATTTATAAAAAATATAGTAATTAACTGATGTGGAAAATAAGAAATTTACTCTTACTCTTACTCTTACTTT
Organism: Cololabis saira; assembly: GCF_033807715.1. Lineage (NCBI taxonomy): Eukaryota > Metazoa > Chordata > Actinopteri > Beloniformes > Belonidae > Cololabis > Cololabis saira. The sequence goes on along the minus strand of NC_084605.1, from coordinate 23,793,225 downwards.
TACTTAAAGTAAATGTAAAAGCATTTACTTTTGGATACTTAAGTACCTTTAAAAGCAAGTACTTTTCTACTCTTACTCAAGTAATATTTTGACTGAGCTACTTTTACTTGTAACAGAGTAAATTTTGACCAGTAGTATTTGTACTCTTACTCAAGTACTGGGGTCGAGTACTCTGTCCACCTCTGGCGATCACGCACCAGTTTCTTTCACGCTGGGGAAGAGAGGGAGCGTATCATCCTCCAAAAATTGGAGATTTAATACAGTATTGCTTAAAGATCCCGACTTATTCATTTTTTAAAGAAAGAATGGGACATATTTTTGCAAAATAACGATCAGCCGGAAATATCAGCGAGTGTTCTATGGGAAGCAGGAAAAGCAGTAATGCGAGGTAAAATAATTTCCTTTTCCTCAAATAAGAAAAGGAAAGATAACTTAAGAACAAAAGAATTAGAATGCAGAATTAAAACGCTAGAGGAGGCCTTCCGGACCTCTGCAGATGAACATATCCTTAATAGAATAAGGAAAACTAAAATAGAATTAAATTAAATAATTGACGCAAAAATGCAGTTTCTAGTACAAAGGCTTCGCCTGGAAAACTTTGCACACGCTAACAGATCGGGGAAATATTTAGCCAATCAATTAAAAGTAAACAAAGAAAAAACAACCATAACATCTATCAAGGACCAATCAGGGGAAGTTACACATGATCCCTGTTTAATAAATTCAGTTTTTAGAGACTTTTACTACAAACTATATTCATCCCAAATTGAACCATTTGACCAATCCATCGATCAGTTTCTTGGAGAAATGAATCTGCCGAAGTTACATCAGGAGCAGGTTACGAATTTAGATTCACTGCTCTCAATAGGAGAACTTCATGAAGCTCTTCAGCATATGCCTAATAATAAAGCTCCGAGCCCGGATGGCTTTCCAGACGAATTCTATAAGGAATTAAAGAGCATATTAGCACCAACATTTTATAAAATGATCCTAAATGTTAGGGAGAATAAAAGCTTACCCTTAAATATGAATTCTGCTAATGTTAGTCTTTTATTAAAACTGGATAAGGATCCTTTGCTCCCATCGAGCTACCGCCCAATATTATTGATAAATGTAGATCTTAAAATAATCAGCAAGGCTCTTACCAAATGTCTGAAAAGAGTCACCCCTTCTATTATACATCTGGATCAAACAGTTTTCATTAAAGGTAGACATTCTTCTACTAATACTCATAGATTACTTAATATTATAGATTATTCGAGTATCAATAAACAGGAAACTACTATTATATCTTTAGATGCAAAAAAAGCCTTCGATCAGGTAAACTGAAAATTTCTATTGGCAACTTTACATAAATTTGGATTTGGCAAATCTTTTATTGACTGGAAAAAGATATAATATAGCTCTCCCAAGGCACGTGTAAGGACAAATGATCAAATCTCTACAAGTTTTAACTTGCAAACAGGCACTAGACAGGGTTGCCTCTTTCTCCCTCACTATTTGCAATATTTATTGAACCTTTAGCTGCAGCTATTAGACAAAATCAAAATATTAAAGGTATACAATGCAAAACGTTAGAGCACAAAATAAGTCTTTATGCGGATGACGTACTACTCTTCCTCCAGAATTCACAAACCTCACTATCACAGACAATTGCACTTAGAGGGATTTTCATCTCTGACTATTCTATTAATTGGTATAAATCCACAGTTTTGTGTGTTAACTGCAATTTTAGGAATATAACCAATACTAAATTACAATCAGGGAACATTAGCTATTTAGGCATAAATATCTCCCGTAGGCTGTCAGAGTTAATAAAATTAAATCATGTTCAGCTTATAAAGAAAATAGAAGATGATCTTTCCAGATGGAACTCTCTTCCCCTTTCACTTATGGGAAGAATAGTCACCATTAAAATGATGGTTTTACCAAAAGTAAATTATTTTTTCTCAATGATACCATCCAAACCCCCTCCTTCTTGGTTTAAGTCATTGGATTCATATGTATCAAAATTTCTGTGGAAGAATAAAACACCACGTATTAGTTTGAAGACATTGGAAAAATCCAATAAAAAGTGGAGGTTTGGAGTTAACTAACTTCCAGTATTACTTCATAGCCAATAAATTACAGTATATTTTAAAATGGTCGAAAAATCATTCCTTAGATAGTCAATGGCTGGACTCAGAGCAAGTGTTTTGCAATGATCTTGATATCTCAGAGTTACCATTTATTAGTCAAAGCATTACACATCTGGCAACTCTGGCAGCCTGGTGGGAATTCCTTGAAGTAGCTAAAATTTCACTTTTTCCATGTGACCGTACACCCATATGGAACAACCCAGATATCCTGAAAAATGATAAAAAGATGGTAAACTTTGCTCAATGGAGAGATCTACAGCATGCAATCATAGGTGGACAGTTTGTTCCTTTTAATACACTTACTGTTCAATATGGAATTAGCAGTAATACATTTTTAGAATACCAACAACTTAAGGCCATAATAAATAAAACATATAAACTTAACCAATTAGACGTACAACTTCCCACCAGGATAATAGAATTATTGAACCTAAGCACTCTAAAGTTGTTATCAAAACTTTACAGGTTAGTGTCTAAAATAGATAATTCAGTCTCTCTTCCGATTTCAAAATGGGAGGCGGATCTCTCTCTTAACACCGACCAGATTTCTTGGTCACAAATATGTTTAAATACTTTCAACCCAAACTTACAACTTATACAGTACACCGTTCTTCATAGAATACATTATACAGGACAAAGGATGTTCCAGATGGGCTTTGTCACCTCTAACACCTTGTTACAGTGCACAGAGAACACCCCTGATAATTATATGCATGCCTTATGGTTTTGTACACTGGTACGGAGGTTCTGGACGGAGATTTGTGAGGATTTATCCACATGGATCAATTACAGAATCCCAGTGTGCCCCACGATATGTATATTAGGTCACCTGGGGGATATTCAAATGGAATCTAACTGGATACACCTGGTTCTCATTGCCTTATGTATCGCAAAGAAAATCATTCTAGTGAATTGTAAACAAAAGTCCAGTTTATGTATTAACCATTTTAGGAATCTTCTGTCAGATCATATTAGTAGTGAGATAATGTCTGCCTCCACTGAACAACATTTGGCTGAATTGCATTCTCTCTGGTCCCCGATTATAGGCTTTATTACCTAGTGGAGGCGGGGGGGTGGTGATCTCGTAGCCCTTGGGGTTGGGGGTCGGCTTGGGAGGCTGGGGTGCGGGCCTCTGGTGGCCCCTGGGGGGCGGTGGGTGGGGCCGTGGGGCCCTGTCCCTGGCCGGTGGGGGCCTTGGGGGTCTGTGGGAGGGTGGAGTCATTCTCAGGTGTCTATGTCTTATGTCGTCAGTATGAATGGAGGGATGTTGGGCCACTTCCCCCTCCGCCTGGGGGCTCCGACGGTGCCGGGGGCGCCCGTGGAGGTACGGTGGGGCCCTGGCCCGGCTTGGAGGGCCGGCCCCCGTCGACTTGGATGGCCGGCAGGGGGGCCTGGGCGTCTTTCCAGGGCTGGCCAGCTGGCTCTACTGGCCCTGCCTCTTGGCTTCGGCCTCCGCTCCCCCTCCTGCTCCCTACACGATTCATACGCACACAGGCGAAGGGGCGGGGGGTCACCTGCATGCTTGCTCTGTAGTTTTTGGGGTTAATTAGTCGCGGTAGCTTAGCTAAGACTGTGATTAGATCTCGAGATTTGGGTCGTTTGCTGCTCGTGTTTTGGTCGGCTCTGTGTCGGTTTCGTGTTTCGTTTGTGGTTTTTGTTGCAGATTTCCAGTCCTCGACGTGTGCCTCCATGTGTTCTTGCTTCCTGGTTTGGCACTCACTGGGTTTGTATGTGTATATGTATGCGTATATATATATATATATATATATATATATATATACACATACATACATACATACATATATATTTATGTATATATATTAAATATAGTAACAATGCACATATATATGCCTTAGGTTTTTACCAGCATGGTATCAACCATTAATATGTGTGCAGACAAGGTAAAAAAAAAAGAAAAAAAAAAAAGCTTTTAATTGTTTTTGCTAAATAAATTAGAAATTCAGCCTCTGAGCCATGTCTTTATCTTCCCATTCTCTAACCTCATTCTCTATGCGGGATTCTGAGTGGGCGGGGAGGCTATGATAATGAGGCACTGTGCTGATTGGCTGGCTGAATGACGCGATACGCCGCTACGAAAAAATGGCAGAAGCTCCGGCCGGCGGAGTTAGTTGTGGGCGTGGTTTCACGTATCGGAGGCCAACCTATGTAAATCGCTCCCGTCGTTACGTAACGACGGAAGCAGAATCTGAATGGCTCGTAGAAGCCACATCACACTGGATGGCTCATCCGGGCGGCTGTACAGACACTGTAGAATTTGGTTGCTTTCCTCCTTCTCTGAGTTGGCAGGCTGAGGGGAGACCAATTTATATATGTTAAAGCAAGAGAAAACATGTTTTTCATAATAGGTCCCCTTTAAATTGGGTACTCACCAATAAAGGTACACTCCTAACTTGAATAATGATGATGAATTAGCTGTGACAACTGATTAAGTAGGTGATGAAGGTGATGATGATATACTGCCCAGCAAAGCAGAGCATTTATAGCTCTTCTCAAGGCGCCTCTTCATCAGGCCTTTCTTCAGAAGGGGTATCTTCTTGTTGCTGCATTTCACGCATAACATGTCTTTTTTCTTTGGGTGAAGAACATCGATATAAGCAGTTGCTGGCATTGCTTCTTTTATTCGGCTAGGAGGTTTTTATAAATCGCCATGTCTCCATCAAAGACATTTTGGAACTGCAATGCCTAAATCCTTTTGGGCATCCCAATCTTCTGGCAATTATTTAAGTTGTTTGGCTGTTCTCATGTTGACTTACTTCTCAGTGTCTTGTTTATCCATATGCAGCTCCACCATGCAGGGAAACACTCTTGAGGTTGAAGCGTTTTTGGAACCTTACTAGCCAACCCTTGCTGGCATTGAATTCAGTGGGTTTGGGTGCTAGTTCCCTTGTTTCTGGGCCTGATGGATTGATGTTTTTCGGGATTGTCAGCGTCATCATCGTGATCATCATTGTGGTCATCATCACCTTCTTCAGTGAACATGGCATAGAGCTGTCTGGCCTTCTCTCTGACTCACATCAAGTTTACCTTCCCCTGAAAGATCAGGGTCTCCCTCTGGCGCTTAGTCTCCATACTAGAAGCCTTAGAAGATGCAGGATGCTTTGGGGGGCGTCTTAGGGCTAAATGTAAACCAGAAAGTTCACAAAGAAATTCACAAAAAGTTCATATGTAACACTAGATCTATATGGAGTGTATAGCAATACACAAAGAACTGAGGCTGAGTTAGGGGGGGATGCAGTCTGACTCGCTGTTCTGCCTGAGATTGCACCATGTTAACAACAGCCAATCAGAGCCCATGAGAGTGAAAATCCCACTGTATTCTACAATCCCAGCTGCAAAAACCCATGAAAACACAATCATTACAAGGTTGTAAAAAGTGACAAAATGGTTATTTCCTTCCTGTGTGTTTGTAGAGGTTGTGATGGGGTGTTTGTTATATGGTTTATATGACTTTAGGGTTATTTAAAAAAGTAGTAGCTAATGATAAAGATTTTTTCCATTACTTTTCGCTTCTTCTTCTCTCTGAAGTTCCCTAGAATTACATTACCAACCTACCAAAACGGTACCCTAACTCGAAGCACTTCAAAAACATCTCAGGAAATATATACCTAATTTAACTCTGGTCAGAAACAGCTTTTTGATTGTAGAACATGGAATGACACAAGTCAAGAGTATGGTCTGTTAATGAAACATAACGAAAGCAATAAAAATGTAATGCACTGTCTTTGATTAAAAACGGACTTAAGGATAGTTAGAGGGACATTCATCTTTGTTTTTGTTATTCTATTTCACGACGCTGTCTGCCTAATTACACTTCATTCTTTTCATGCTATGCCAGTTATAATCTCAAACAGACAATCAAATGGCAGATTGTTCCTCCATCACGTGATCAGTATTAGGGGAAGAAAAGGGGGCAGATGTAGGCTCAGGGTTGGTTGTTTATAGGCACTGATGGCTGTAATTAGGGTTATGATTTGATTGCCTGGGATACATTTTGAGTTGAATGTGGTAAAAGTTAAGGTTGAAATATCTTGTTTGGGCCTGGAAGTTTTAAGTGATTTGGATTAGAGGATTAGGTTGAGATCTAATTTAAATCAAGTTTAAGGACATATTGAAATTTGTGGGCCCCAGGTGTTTTCATCGCTACCACTTGGCACCCTCAGCTAAGGAAGGCCTCTCTGACCCTGGCCACCTCTTGGGGTGTGTGCAGGATGTATTATTCCAGTGTTGCAACCGCTTTCTCATTGGTGTTGCAAGAACCTAAAAAAGAAAAGCTAAAAGAAACATGAACCTGTTTGTTTTCAACATGCTTACATAACTGATCTAAGTAACATTTTTTCCAACTATTAGGATCAAACAGAAACTAGAAATGGTGTAGAAAAAGGAAGACCTCACGCAGGAGATTATTACTGAACCCTTTTCTACAACACCTTGGTTGAATGGCTCAGAGGACTAATCCCTCTCTTTCTATCTGGGCGAGCATGTTTTGTTTTGACATGTCCTTGAGCACCAAAAATGATCTGGGTAAGTCTTTAAGTGCCAAATCAGCATACACAAGAAGACATGGAATACAACATTTTTATTGGCATGAACACAACCTAAATGTAATATTGTGAGTGACTCCATAAGTCTGTCGGTGGGCTACGAAACTGTGCAAATACATTGACGTGCCAAGACCTTAGTATAGCAGTGAAGGCATGTGTAGTCTTTGGACAATCCTTGATAACAATCTGAAATGTATCCCTCCTTCCATGTGCACAACAACGTAGCCACAGCAGACTCCGCTTACTGGTGTGTTTCATGGGCCGGAGTCAGCTTTTATTCCAAGTTGTGTGAAATCAAATCTATGGGAATACGAGCACATCTGTCTTTGAATTATTGAGCAAATATTTTGAAATAAAACAGCTTTTGTACTGTCAAACATGGTACATCAAACTAGACGTTGGCCCAAGTTGGGTGTTAGAGTGTGAAACTGAATTGGAGACTTAGTTTGAATTTAACTGGATGCAGGCTGTTTAAATTGGCCTCTGTGATCACGCTGGAGTTGTGTCTTGCAACATTGTGAATTTGTTTTAAGATGCTGATCTCATGTCATAAATTCCAAGAGATATCTTCTAACAGATACCTCCTGCTGTGGAATGCGGCAACTTGAATCAGTCTTTGCTTATAAACTCCGACAAGACCATTACGAATGGATACTAAATCAATGGACATGTCCTGTGCCATGTTTCAGACCAATGTAGATCTATAGAGCCAGGAAGAGAAGGGGGAATGGGGGAGTAACATGTAAACCAACAGGCTCTGCAGGCCTTCACAACTATGTAGCACCTGAATGAAATTTCAAACAACTTCTACAAAGAAAAGGTCCATTTGAAAAGACTTCTATTCAGAGAGACCTAACTTCTAGAATTTGTTTTAATTATGATTAAAAGTTGTTTTAATGTGCCAGGTTTGAATCTGATTAACATCTGCTCACTGAAAATGTATTTTGTCTATTAGTCCTCTTCTGTTTTATATGTCAAGGTTTTGTGACATTTAGAATTATTGAAACCTTATGTCGCTGTCGTGTTTTGACTTCAGCTCCCCTTGCATTCAGATTTAAGGTTTGGACTGCATTCTGGTTTGAATGGGTAGATTTCAGCACCTAAACTGCAGCCCCCGCGATCCAGCCCCAGATCAAGTGAATGAAAATGGATGCATGGATGGATGGATCTCAGCACTGTTCTTAAGAGTTTATTCAAGTATGCTTGTAACTGTATTCTTCACAACAAGCCCTCCAAATTGACTGCCAAACTTGGTTTGTGACTGCGCACATGGTGGCATTTTGTAATCCGATGTGCAGTAGATGATCATTTCTAAAAGATGTCCAAAATACTTTAAAAATCCTTGGAAGAGAAATGTTTTCTGAGCGGTTAAGCTTTGCTAAGACCTTGTCAAACTTCTTTGTGGTTCTGGAAACATTGCTTTTTGGATGAAAATATGACCATTGTTACTTTTAGGTGAATGTAATAACTTCTGTGGTTAAACTTTGACTGCCAGTAGGAAAATTTAAGCAAGCATCATATCAAAGTTTGTAGTTTGTTCATCTGTCCATGGGCCTTCGGTCTCAGAGAACTTTGTGGCTCTATAACAACTTAACGTCTTCCTTTCTCCATTAGTTACAAATACCACAGCTGCTAGAAGTCTTTGTCACTTTGAAGAAACTAGTGGTGCACTTTGGTTTTCATGGCAGAACAGACTTGTTTTTGGTTTCATTCCAGTGCACCAAGGTGGAACACATTCATTCCTTTCCCATGTGGATGAAAGAAGGGAAGCAGACATTGCAACAGCAGTTAGCTCTGCTACAATGTAAGATATTAGAATGTCCATTATTTTGGGGATTTTCACATCTTCTATGAGTGACTTACCAAAGCACAGCAGCTAGATTTTGGGAATTTTCCTTTTATGGGTGTTATGGTTTGGTTTTGCTAAGGACCCAAGTGCAGGAGAACAGGAGCCAGCAGTTGCAACAAAAAGGGTTTAATTTCAAAAAGGCAAAAACAAGGCGCTGCAGAGCAGGATTAACAAAAAACCAGGAACAGGAAAAACGACGAGGAGACATGGAGGAAGAACCAGTACGGACCGACAGGGAATCAAGGAATGACAAGACAAGATATACTGAGGGGATAGCGAGACATGACGAGACACAGGTGCAGACACAATCAGGGCAGATGGGACACAGGCGGGGCAAGACAGAAACTGAAAGTCACAAACTGGGGGGAAGTGTCAAACCCTGACAATGGGGGTTTAAAAGACAGATTTGCAGGGGAATGGATCTCGCTAGGCTTCAAACTATGGTCAGATGGATTAAACAGCATCCTACAGGCAGCTATGAGCAGGTTTTACATGTGATGTAAGCCAGTAATGGCATATAGACATAGACCAAATATCTTTCTTTATAATAAAGATAGTTACAGTCCTCTCCCATCTATTGATCTCACTGGCTGAAGGGAAACAATTAAACTGATAGATGAAGGGTGAATCCAGTCATCCTTTCAGTATTCCTCTGTTTCACCTGTTTTACCCAGATAACACAACTTTCCGGATGGTTCATGTGACTAGCCGCCCTATGCGTTGGTGGCGGAATTTAAAGAATTCAAGCACAAATGCTAAACGGTCTTCAGAAAACTAAAAACATGTTATACCGTACCTTAAAGACAACATGTAACCGGAAAATGGTCCCAATGAAAAAGTAGCACCGGACAGTCACTGACCTGAACTTTGTCCCTGGAAATAGGATGGGGGATTAGGGAAAGACAGGCACTGAGGAATGATCATGGGCTGTATAAAGAGAACTGGACTAACCCTTCTGTGACATCACCTCAATGTTTCTGAAAAGTGGTTTTGCAGCATGACTTTTAGGGTTCTGGCTGATGCTGTCTTGGCAGGAGTTGACTTCGCCCACCCCTGGTTAATCCAAAAATAAGCAAAAAGGCACAACATAGATACCTGGTAGTTACTGGGAACATGCTTACCTTGCCTCGATTACCACAAGGTATTAGCTATTACAAGCTATTATAGCTCAATCTAGCTCCTGCAGGCCTACAATGCTAACTAGTGTTATCTTTCATTCATTATGATCAAACCTGTCCATTCATCCTTGTTTCAGATGTTGTTTAAATAGTGACATCTGGATCGCTAGAACTTACAATGATGGCTGCCGGTGCTCTAGCTGAGTTCTGCCACAGTTGACTGGCCATTCACAGGCTAGGTGGTTCTAGGTTCCTGGGTTGGTTCTGTAGTGGCTGTGGAAGAACAGGTTGGCCTGGAAGAGTCCAGAGTCAAAGATGACATGAGGAATTATGTTATTAAGGAAACTCCATTGGGTTTCCATAGTAACGTAATAACTTGTGCTTGTGCATACAGCTCAGATGCACATGCTCTGGCAAGCACAGCACTCTTCTCAACAGCAGGGGGAGGGTGGAGGGAGACAGTTCTTGAGTTCAGTAAAAGAGTTAGGAGGGGCATGAACATGGTATGTGTTGAAATTTTCCAACTAGTTACTGGATCTTTGGAAAGTTCCTGACTGAAGCTCTGACAGCAGAATCTTAATTTTATTTTTTTCTAAATGAGTATGATTATGCTCTGTTAAGTTTTTAATCATAGTTCAGAAGTTCACCGACAGCTAGCTACTTCACACCATATTCTGCAATGCAGCCGCAGTATACTCATAAAATCACTCCCCTAAATATTCTTTAATCGGTGGCTTTGTATTATTTTACCCCATGGAGGTACATAATTCATCCACCATACAGCTGTCCCAAATGTGAAATCTAGGTATGGACATCAAAACTGTCTTTTTGTTTGTTTGTTTTTCCGTATCAGGGTGTAAATAAGTTCCTGTTGCTCTGAAGTCTGGCATTTGAACACGAGGTGGAACATTCTAGTATTCTAGGAACTGCACTTCTGCCAAGGCTTCGAACAGGTTGCCCCTTGGTAAGGAAGACAGTACTTGGGTTTCATTTACATTTAAGGCATTTAGTAGATATTTTTCAGTCAAAGTGACTTACAATCAAGAAAATAAAGTAAAGATCTGCAACTCTGGCGAAAAAAAATGCTCAAGGTCAATTGTTTTTTTGTTTTTCTTTAAATATTAAAATCTCAGAAACTGTATTCTGAAACTAAATCTACATTGAGACTGATTGCTGACATGTAATATGTCTCACAAAGTCGATACCTTTCCCCACATATTCTCTGTTGTATGAAGACCCGCCTGTTAATGGTGTGATGTTTTGATTTCCAGCACACACATTTAGGCTCTGCATGTAAAATGATCTGTGAATCTACGTTTGGGTTACATACTGACCTTGACCCTCTGCCAACAACAAACAAAAGACACTTTGAGACACCAGGGAGGAGGACCTCGCTCATTTCCAATCCTTCTAATTTCCAACAGCATTTTAGCTCTGTTTGTTATAGATATGTTACAAACATACACACATATACAAACACACACAACACACACTTACCACAAGTTCTCAACAAGGTCAAATTGGGCATGCAACCATCACATTTAAGCTGTTCCGTGGACGCCTGAGCACACGTCTGCTGGAGATTCGGGTAAACACTTTCCACCACAAGTGTTTATTTAACGCCAAGATTCTCTGAAGGACACCTACACAGGTCTGCTGTTCCCGCTAACCATTAAAACACAGGGAAAAATCTTTGCTCGGACGCACAAATATTTGTTTACTGGGCTTTACCTACCACTAAGCTCTTGAAATATGCACTAAGTGATACCATATTACATGTGATCTTAAAGTTAATTGGTAGCTGCTAGTTTGGTCAAAATCCTTGTGAAGCCTAAAATGGAAATAGAAGAGCTACGGACTTTAAGATACAGGTTCTACAAGATTGATTTTGAACTTCTCTCATTCAGATTTAACAGGTGTTGGTTCCAGAAACCAAAAAGCAACTTCTTTTGGCTTTTCCCTTCACAAGGGTGGCCGCAATGGATCATTACATCCCACATACTGATTTGGCATACTGTATCTGTAAATTTTGTTTCACATGCCCTTTATGACACAACCCTCCCCTATTACCAGGCAACCCAGTCTCACATAAAAACGTACCCTGCCTACGTTGGTCCAAAGTGCAACATTTTTTTCTCCCTATTAGTTTTGCGTCCAAGTCACATGACTTTCAAGATTCTGGCCGTGACACCAAAAAACATGGCGGACATTTCTCATTTTTTAGTGAATAAAATAAATATTTTGAGTTACTTTCTGCATAAAAATGCGTTTTGATTACATTTCTAGCGAGAAATATATATTTTACTTTCATAATATTCACTCAGTGAATGTACATAATCACCCGCTTGCTCATTGTTGCAAAGTTTTTTCAGATCTCGCCAGAATAAAGGCTGATTTATGATTCCGCGTTACACCAACGCAGAGCCTACGGCGTAGGTTACGCGGCGATGCGCACCCTACGCCGTAGGCTACGCCATAGCCTACTCCGTAGGCTCTGCGTCGATTTAACGCAGAACCATAATTTAGGCTTAATGTGAAGCTGCAACGTTTTCAACCTGATCTCACAAAAATCCGTGAAATGTCCACGACCTCTCACCACTATTTTCCGTGGCACCATCACGGAAAATGGTAAATTCCGTGTGAGCACCACGGATATTGTACCTATGCGAAGTCAATTGGGATCGGTTGTCAACCGTTTCCTACTGTGGTGCTTTTACCTAACCAGACCTTAACCAGAGTGTCGTCCAGCCACAAAATATCATTTTTAATGGCTTTTGAACCAGGGAGTGGATACAGGCGATATTTAAATTCATTGTTTTAACCATTATCCCATTTCGACAACCACAGGGAATTCCCTGGGCGTCCCCTCTACGTCATAGAGTGACGAGCGGAGATCCTGATCACGTGACGAGTGCCCCGACGTGCACGTGGAAGTAAACGGTTATGTTGTGCTTTTGAACTGTAAAAATTGTGTAAAAAAGAGGATCTGCACAGTTGGATCAATGCAAGTATCTTTAATAAACCAACCAAGCTTTCGGTCAGAAGACTTTCCTCAGGGTAATAGGTTGTGAGTGCGGTGACTGGCTCCTGGTTTTTGAACCGTAAATATTAAAATAAACCGTACACAAGTACATTTACAACTTATATTGAATCACTGTGAATACATCAGTCAGTTACAGGACGTTAAGTATTGTATAAGTATTAAGTATTGAATAAAGTATTGTGGCGGACACAATTACGGACCTCGCACCCATCAGGACTGTATGGAAGGGGGCGTGGTCACGGGGCGTTTTATGGTTGCTTAGCAACGCATGTTCTGTGTCAGTTGTCAGCTGTTAGTTGTCAGCTGTCAGTTTCTGTAGTCAGTTGTGATTCCGTTGTCTGGAATAAAGTCTGCGTTGGTGTAACGCAGAATCATAAATCAGCCTTTATTCTGGCGAGATCTGAAAAAACTTTGCAACAACGAGCAAGCAAGTGATTATGTACATTCACTGAGTGAATATTATGAAAGTAAAATATATATTTCTCGCTAGAAATGTAATCAAAACGAATTTTTATGCAGAAAGTAACTCAAAATATTTATTTTATTCACTATAAAATGAGAAATGTCCGCCATGTTTTTTGGTGTGACGGCCAGAATCTTGAAAGTCACGTGACTTGGACGCAAAACTAATGGGCAGAAAAAATTTAACAATGTAACAATTCAAGGGCTATTATTGTAACCCCTCTACGTTTTTGCACTTTGGACCAACGTAGGCAGGGTACATTTTTATGTGAGACTGGGTTGTACCAGGACAGGGAATGGCACTATTGGCACTTTTCCACTAGTATTGGCTCAGCCCGGCACGGCTCGGTGCGGCTTTACACGGCTCTACACGTGTGTTTTCGCACAGCCAGGGGAGAAGCGGGCAGGTTGTGGTGAAGCTGCTGTGACGTACTCGATTGCGCAACCGCTTTGTTCATGTCGGCGCTGATCAGAAATCAGCTGGAGCCGCGAGCGGCTGAGAAAAAAACAGTCCCTCTACATCCCTTTTTTAATTTTTTCTCGACAGCCACCAGGTTTATGAACATCTGCACCTCAGAGTTGGATCCCCAAACAGAGGTTTTGCGCTTTATAATAAAATCGCTGCGAGCCGCGAGTCCCCTCGCGCTGACTCCCGCTTCCTGATTCAAACGTTTGACGGCCCCGCCCCCGACCAATCAGAGGCGCGGAGGGTGGTGACGTCCCCGCCCCCCCACCAATCGGTGGCGAGGAGGTGGTGACGTCAGAAATAGTCCCTGCTCAGCCCGCTTTCAGAACCTCACTGAAATGGTTACAGAAAAAAGTATCGACTTGGAGCGGCTCTACCCGTCTCAGCCCTAATGCGAAAGCGCAAAACGGGTAGAACCGAGCTAAGGTGATACTAATGCAAAAGCGCCATATGAGTAATGGGTCTTGGTGGGGGATTCCCACCCAGCTCAGGGATTGTTTAGCATGTGACAGGGTTGAGGGTGGATCCGGCGACCTTTCCTTTACATCACAGGTGACCTGACCTTTGACTCAAATTGAGTGTGGCTGTCTGAAGTCTGCCACATATCCACCAAACATGAACAAATCATTTTATGTCCTTGGGCCACACCTTTTCCACAGAGCACTTGCTGTATCCCATGTAAATGATTACTTTTGAAGTTTGGGTCACATCTGATCAGGGTCATATGCTATGAAACCCAAATTCTGGAACTATTCATGAATCTTCAGACACGTCTGGCCCACAAAGTGCTTACCCGAGCCGTGACTAAGCCATAAATGCTTAAAGAAGCCTAGATGGAAGTACTGGATAGCTCACCTGGTTGAGTTGGCACCCCATGTACTCAGGCTACAGTCCCGGTGCAGCCAGTCCACGTTTGAGTCCTGGCGTGTGGCCCTTTCCTGTGTGTATTACCCCTCTCTCTCGCTGCCTTCATTTCCTGTCAAGCAAACAGTCAATAAAAGGTCACTGTAGCCACAAAATCTTGAAAAGTAGCTCTTAATAGGCCTGGATGTACTATCTTGGATACTATACTCTTTGAGACTGCTTGAATAAAGAAACTTTCAATGACTTTTCTTGGATATTTCATCTGTCAGTTTCATTTCTCATTGTGTGATGAGTGCAACGATGACCAATCTACACAGAATATTCATGATTTGACATTGTATGACTCAACTATTGGTCTGATCCAATATCCCTCATAATTTATCCTCATTCCACAGAGAAATCTAAGGAGATAATCTATGGAGGGATCAAGTCGATGAAGAGTTTACCTAGCATTGCTGAAAGAGGGGGTTTGAACCAAGTTGCCTCCATAATGTACATTTCAATTAAGCTGTAACCATTTTAAGAAAAACATTTACCAGGGAGCAGTATAGCACAAAAATAATATGCAGTTGCAGTTTCTATCTAAAGTTTCCTCTTTTATAATTAGAGCTTTAGTGTTCCATCCTCGTTGAAATTCAGTCTCAGAGCTTTTCCAACTTGATTAGGAAAAAAACTGACACATTAAAATAGCAGGACCAAAACCAAATTTAAAATTAGAAATATTTCGATGTCAGCGCCTTTTAATGAAAGAAATATTGTCATCATCACACCAATTATTCCTCAGAACCACAAGTAAGCGCAGTCTGCTTGTGCTTGGACACAGCATGATTATTTGGAAACCTTTGCACAATATTTTGGTGCAGAAAGTGTTAGCTTTTCAACTGATCATCCTAATCAAGTTTTTCCAGTCATGCTGTTGGAGGATTCTTTTCTAATCAATGGGTTAAAATCTTTAATATTTGGCAGTTTTAAAAAGAAAAACGAGCTTAGCAGAGTAGGTGCAATCATAGCGCCGCACTGTGATTATTAAGATCACCATGACTGCTAAAAGGAAACATTCCACCTCTCCTTGTTTGTTATGCGTGCAGCACAATGGCAGGGGAACCAGGAAGCAAACTTATCAACTTCGTTGTACCATGGTGAAGCATTTTCTTCCACTGCATATCTGAAAGTTGAATGGAATTATCTGGAAAACTATGTAACTGTTGCTGAATTCAGATGCAAGCAGGCATGTTTACTTCAACATAATGTTCCTGCTCCAGTTCCTTGTGTTGTCCTCAAACTGCCTGGACAAACTAACTTTGGCAGATCAATGAAGAAGGGGGAGTGAGCAGGAGAAGGCCACCGCTGAGACGTAGTCAGACCGCTGCACATGAGCCCAGGTTGTCCATCATGGTTGTGCTGGATATAGAAGTGGTCACTCCTGACAGCTGGACAGTCTTAGAGTTTCCAGTCTGTTTGAGATGAAGGGAGACCACAGGGGGGCTGAGAGAGTTCTTGGTAGTCATTGGTAGCAAAAGCCAGAGTTATCAGCACTAAAAGACTCATCCATCTTCTGGTAACTCCGGTGACGAAAAGCAAACACGTGGAACAAGACACCCATACACCGTCCAGCTCTCACTCTCTTAGCTAAACACACCTAACAGAGATAACAAGACACTTAAGAGGCCAGGGAGGGCTGGGAGTTACCCACAGAGCTCAAATGTAAATAAATCCTACGTGCTGAATAAAAATAACTGTGGTATGAGGTCCATGAGCCATAGACAGGATACTGTACTTTCTAACAGTATATGTCAACGTTTCATACTTTCAAATGGAAAAGTAATATCTCAATGCTTTCAGATGCACAAAATCCATAATAAACATGACCTCTTTAACTCTGGATTTCATGGTGGTGGCATGTAATCAGTGGGTTTTGCTGCAGGCCCCAAAGGCAATAGATAGATTAAGGAGCACACACATGCTAAGGTTGTTTCAGACACATAGATTCTTCCACTCACTTGAGGTATAATAAAAAACAAACAGAAAAGTTAAATTTGGGTGGTTGGAGGTGATGGTGGAATAGTGACACAAATCCAAGACTAAATCAAGAAAACGTGGTGAATTGCTGAGTGCAAGTGTCAGGCTGTTGTAGTTGATGTATAACTTTTACTTCTCTGGTCACTTATCTTACTGATTCCTTGAAAACCAATTAAAAAGGAGAGGAAACCTGAAATCAAGTTCCCTTTTGTTTATCAGATGAGAGGCTGCAAGCAAGCTGAGAGTAACAATTTTGGCAAATATCTGACTTGAATGACAGCATGGTGGTATAAAAAGCCCCCCAAAAACATGGAGAAAAAAGAGGGAGCAAAGGTCTTGATCTGTTCTTGTCACATCCAGTTTGTTAAAGTTCACCTCAGCATATGCACTCCTCATGTGTAGCTGTGAAAATGTCTGGCATCCCTAGTCTTATTATATTTGACACATTTTAATGGCATCCTTATTCGGTTTCCCGTTTCTAAGTTACAAACCAAAAATACAGGAACCTGGCTCTCTTACACATAAAGGGGGGAGAATCCTAATGATGTCCCTACCGCAAGAGGGAGATTTAAATCCCAGTTGTTCTGAAAGGGGCCACACTCAACACAGACATTTGTCATGTTGTGTTTTGTGGCCACTGCCAATTATTAAAAATGGCTGCTATTTAGCCTAGCCATGGAAATGTTTCCTCTTAAAGACGCTGAAAGTAAATCTGGATGTTATTGAAACTTCGTTGGAACAAGACTAATGGTGCCTAAGACTTTTGCATGGTAGTGAATTTAGGCCTACTGTTTCAAGTGGAATCTTTACTTTTTAACGCTGAAATAAGTTTATAAAAGTGTAAAATCACTTAGATAGGAGCACTGGGTGATAAAATGGGGGAAAAACCGGGATAAAAATATTACAAAAAAAAAAAAGTGTAAAATTAAATATGTTTTAAATTATGAAATTAATTGTTAGATTTTTTACAACTCTTTTTGTTCATGACCGTATGTAACGCCCGCCAATGTAATAATGCCCACAAACGTAATAAACCACAAACGTAATAAAAATATGCAGCATTTAATGTAATAATCCTGCAAATGTAATACATTTCCCACAAACGTAATAGTCGCTGCCTACTACAAACGTAACACGCGATTTCCCACAAATGTAATAACTATTACGTTTGTAGAGATTTATTACGTTTGTGGGGAAGTGAAAATCTTCAACTTTCAATGTTGTAATAACTTCCCACTAATGTAATAATGCAATGAATACTCATTAATCACATGAATAACATGAATAAACTTTATGAATAAACTTTTACTGCATTTTATTGTGTTTTATTGTAACGTTATACTGTAGTTTCTCTCGTCTCTTTTTGGCGAGGCGAGGCAGAGTGCTTGCAACTGTGCAGCAGCAGTGAACTGGTGATAGCCTATTTATTAATTACGCACATACCATTGAATAACCTCCTTAATAATTGTGTCTTTATTGTCATGTGAATCTGGATCTGAATGAGAATATTTTATAGAGAAAATAAACATGAATGAAAATATTTGAATCATGAATGAGAGGCAGAATGTGCGTAGTGAAAACCTGTCGCAGCTTTAACTCTGCTGTGCATTATCAGTGTTGTGACTGCTGAGAGGTAAGGCATCACAGAAGTGATATTGGACAATGAACAAATGAAATTCGTTAAAAGTCATTTGGTGATTTAAAAGCCAATCTATTAAACTGGGATCCTAAACGGGCATCGTAGGGATGGGCGTGCTTAATTGATCGATCTTTAGGATTTTAAATTGTTGTCGCCAAAAAGAGACGAGAGAGAAACTACAGTATAACGTTACAATAAAACACAATAAAATGCAGTAAAAGTTTATTCATAAAGTTTATTCATGTTATTCAACATTTTTTAAAGATGAATAAGTAAATAACTATGGTTTTATTTTTTATTAAATACTTGTTTAAAATCAATTTGACATTAATAATGCAATTAAATTAAGATTTGTGTAAAGCTCACAAACACTGAAGTTTTATTCCTAAATTCTATTGATACTAAATTTGGTGACTTGGTTTTTTCTTTTAGTAAATTAATATTTACAAACTACTTTTATAAATGCAGAGGTGAATAGCTTTTTTTGTGTAATAATATTAAAAATCTTTAATAAATGAGGCAAGAGCCCTTTGGGTGACCCTCCAGGAAACTGGCTGAGTTTAACCCCCGTCCACCACCACCACCACACACACACACACACGTGCACACACGTGCACACACACACACACACACACACACACACACACACACACACACACACACACACACACACACACACACACACACACACACACACACACACACACACACCTACCTTCCTGTCAGAGACAGATCCTCTCATCAAGGAGCATGCCGTTTTCTCAGCAGCAGCTGCCCTGTATCAGGACCCACCGCCACGATTCCGATTGATGATGATAATTTAATCAACGTCTTTCAGCTGAGCAGCCCACTTGGGAGTGTCGTGGATGTTGAGGCCTGTCATGGCCGTGTGTAAGCAACAAGGTTTAAGAACTATAATGCTGATATATTCCACCAGGGATGGTCCTAATGGCTCTCCTCAGTGTGGGAGGAACTGCAGGGTCAACACATTGTACAATTCTGACCCACAGTTGCTTCTTTTGGCACTTGGCCTAATAAAGCAGCTGAATATGGGTTAAACAAATTCTTTCAGAACTAGTTTTTTTGAGTAAGACATGGAAATACATACATGCAGGGTGCAATTGATGGATTTATGCCCTGTGAGAAAAAAAAGGTTTGAATTACTGATACAGTTTGAAGTTTGAAAGATCTTGGTTGCACCAGCTGATTAGGACAGACTCAAAAATAGATTTAGAGTCTCTCTTTTTACAGATTTAAGCAATGTCCCAGTTTAGACGTTGTGACCATAGACTTAATAAATATTTAAATGTGGGTGGATGAGGGTAAATGTACCTTTTAATGTAACGGGTTTTTCATAAGGTCTGTTAAAGAAAAAAACATGGATTTGTTTTTATTTTCTTATTTAAATAAAAAATGTAAGTACATTTTGATGTGACATTCATTAGATTGCGTTCAAATTTTGAACAATCTTTTATGTTGCAGGAAACGATCCACATCACTCAAACAAGATTTTTTTACAGTTAAACATTTACGATTTGAGAGGGATCCAGCTCAAAATATTCTTCCGGGTAATTTCTTTATGTTATCTCACATCAGAAAAAAATCTGTGGAATTAATAATCTGGGCTTTATGTTTGATTGTTGGAAGAGAACAACTGGGACCAAATCAACCCTGATGATTATTGTTAAGTAGACATTCGTTTTTCAAATTTGGTAACTTTCTTTTTGGTTTTCTTTCTGCAAACAGCCAGTTGCAGCTTTTGATTCTTGCCTGTGATGGAATATTCTTAACGTCAAATAAGGGTAAGCAGACCTCGTAGACACTGAATGTTGAATTCAGACAACAGAAGACAACCAGAACCTACTAGAAAACAGAAAAGAAGACCAGGATGTAAAATTGTAGCAGAAACACTGACCTTTTAGAAAACGTCATGCAATACTTTCTATGGAAACTCCTTTTTATATAATTGGCTCTGTAAAATGCCTTGGTGTGTGCATTTGGAGATTTATAATATTGAAAAAACAACTCTGTTGAGATTTTCCTTTTGTTCTTGACCTCCCATGTTTTTAAAATCAGTTCAGAGGTGAGAATTGTTCATTATGTTGCCAGCTTGAACTGATTCATATATGAGGTGATGAAACAAATGACTAGCTCCCGCAAGAAAAAAGAAAAAGCCTCGTATTCAGCTTCTTTGCCATTGATAGCACATGAAATCGCTCTAAGCTGCATTCATAAACTGTAAACTGATATAATCTGAGGGCAGGTTTTTTTCAAAACAGGCTTTTCCCCACACCATTGTTGTTGCTGCTATATTTAGCAGTACTGAAAGAAGGGGACTTGCGTGGCACTCAGGAGAGAGAATACAGGGGCTCTGTTTTCAACTGGTTCCAGTCACAACAGGCCACTGTGCTGCTGCTGCACAGAGAAGCCTCTGTCCCACTGACACCATCAACGTATGGGACAGCAGGTCACCTACAAGTAAGCTGAACTGCTGAGGACTCTCACCTAGAAGTTTGGATGTCAATGTTGGCTTCTCCACTTGATCCCTTGTTAGGGCCCGAGCACTGAAGGTGCGAGGATCCTATTGTATCTGTGGTGTTTATTATTCTTATTAGGGCCCAAGCACTGAATGTGCGAGGGCCCTATTGTATTTGTGGTGTTTAAATTTTATCTCAAAATCCATGCCAAACAGCCGCATCCCCAAAGGTTTATTAACAACCCTAAACCACACCCCCTGCAGCGAGCACAGGAATGAATGAAATGCAACTGTAAACACCTCAAACTGACATAGAACCACCCCAAACACAACCACTACAGCCCCAAACAAAAGCAGCAAAAGGGGAGGAATGGGCAGTAGGGCATGCCCATGTCAAAATTTCCAGAAATTTTCTAGTTATTAGGGCCCGAGCACTTACAGTGCGAAGGCCCTATTGTATCTGTAGGAATTTTTTCTTCTGACGAAAGGAGGACCTTTTTGCCCCCCTAAACGTGCCCAAAAATTCACCAAATTTTGCATGCAAGCCAGGCTTGGCGAACAATTTGATATTTCATGGTTTGCATTAATGGGCGTGGCAAAATGGCTCAACAGCGCCCCCTAGAAAACTTTGTGCCTCAAGCCCCACAATACGGTTTGACGTACATGCACGAAAATCGGTACACACCTGTATCATGGCGCAACTTAAAGGAGCATGAGGCTCCTTTAAGAAATGAGACTCTCTAGTGCCACCCTTCACCACGACGGCCGTCGGGGGTACTGCAGCCAACAGTGAAGCCGGCACGGGAGAACGGGGAGAACGCACATGCAGCGTCATGTGACGTCACATCCACAGGACAGCGCGGGAAATTCCGGCCCGGAATTGCAAAAATTGCATTTTGCAGCACACAGCCTGTTCAAGGCAACGGAGAGATACACTAGAGGGCTCACTCTTTTTGGTTTGGAACGCTTCATCTGACATTTTTAGTAGCAGGGACGGACTGGGACTAAAAAACGGCCCTGGACTTTGATTAGGCCCGGCCCAAAGCAATCGGCGCGTGGAAACTCAACAACAATAACGCCTGGCATGAGTGTCACAATACTTAATTGTGGCTCATGATACTATACCATCCAAATTATAGCAATAGCACTGATTTGACTAGAAGTTGTGTTAAGAGCATAGTATTCTAGTTTAACTTGAATACTCTCTCACGGTTGAACCAATACAAAACAGGTATCTGAAATACACAACACTGTATGAGTTATGATAAATCACAATGTAAAGAGGGTGTAAATATACAGTTTAACTTGAATACTCACATAGAAATGAAGGTTGAATGTTAACCTAAAAAAACAAACCAGCAATGCTATTTTTCTCAATGTTTAGGGATAAGGAGTTTCTTCAACAGGTCACTTTTTTCTGCAACTCTGTCATTGTCAAGGGACATGAGGATGTCTTTCTCTGTGGTCATAAGCATGAACCTTCCAGGTGTTCTTGTGACTGTGTGTTCCCCCTCACAAAAGAAAAACAGAGAAACATATTTTCTCATGAACAAATTTCATTGTCTGAAAGATGGTTCAAATGTTATTTCATTGCCCGAAAAATATGTTATTTTGTTACTTGGAGAATTTTAAATATGTTTTGTTGGTGAGAAAATATGTTTCTCTATTTGTGAGGGGGGACATATATTGTTTTTCGACACTACCTTGTTCTCTATAGCTGATATAACATGAATTACTCCTATGTGGGATCAATAAAGTTCTTATTTTTGCCATCTGAGAAAATTAAATATATTATATTTGGTGCCTAACTGTTTCCAACAATCTTTTTCATGTGGGAAGTCAGGATGACATTCCCTTTATCCAAATGCACTTTTGTTCTTATTCTACCAAAGTCCATGTTGTGCACCTTTCCAAAAAGACACATGTTTACAGCACCAATAATTTCTGTATTAATTCTGATTTTTGATCGATTTCTTTTTATGTTTTGAAGATAATTTAAAAAATAAAACCGGGTTAAACTTTAGCCAAAACGTGGCATAGTTTAATAGAAAAACACAGAAAAACTCCCACAGGGAACTCAGAACTTCTTCACAAATAACTTAAAAATCACAGAGAGGAAAAAAAAAACACCAGCAAACTAACAAACAAAGCAACAAAGCTCAGAGTTAACAAAACGAACCAGCAATGAACAACTCGCAGCCCCGTTCGTTAACTTAGCTGATGAGCTGACGGGCTGCAGGTGTGGTTTAAGGATGATTTATGGTTCCGCGTTAAATCGACGCAGAGCCTACGCCGTATGTTACGCGGAGACGCGCCCCGTACGTTGCGCGTCGCCACGTGACCTACGGCGTAGGGACTGCGTCGATTTAACGCTGAACCATAAATCAGGCTTCACAGCGCGACTCACTGTCCGCCGCGCAGCTCCTCGCCACGCCGACTCCGCGCTCATATATTTAATAAATTTATAAAGCCCATATATTTATAAAGCCCCGCCTGGCCGAGCCCTAACACTGTGGCCGGCCACCGGCCGTCCTGGAGTACCAGCCGTTCTGTGATTCTCCAGATCACACAGATGGCCAGTCCACCCCTGATTACTAGAAAACTTAAAACGTTTACGAATTTTTATCATAAATCCTACCTCAATCCTGCCTCAAGCTCCTTTAAAGAAAAGTCTCCATGGCCGAAACTGAACAGGAAGTCGGCCATTTTGAACATTTTGAATTAATCGTGTCATTTTGGCGCAATTTATGCCATTCCTTCGGCAGTTAATACGGCCCGAACCGTAACGTGCACCCAGGTGTGTTATACATCAAAATGTGCGTCTCCATCCTGCGACGACGCGCATTACTTTTCTCTTTCAAAAGCGCTACCTTGGCGACGATAGATGCCAAAAAGCGCGCACCCCCTTCATCTGATTGGTCCAAATTTGATAGTTCCTACTTTCTGCCATAACTTTTGAATGGTGTAATATAAAGAGTCGGGGGTGGTGTCATCGGACTCGGTTTTGAGTCCTTGAACACAATTGGTGCAAATTAGCCCCGCCCCTTTTTCTGATTGGTCAATATTTGATAGTCTCTATTCTCTGCGATAACTTTTGAATGGTTTGACATAGAGAGTCATGGGTGGTGTCATCTGACTCGGTTTTGAGTACTTAACCTTCATTGGCATGAATTAGCCCGGTCTCTTCTTCTGATTGGTGAATATTTGATAGTCCCTATTTTCTGGCATAACTTTTGAATGGTTTGACATAGAGAGTCGTGGCTGGTGTCATCCGCTAAATGTCCAGGCCTGAAGACATCTACATGCAAGTCATACAAGCGCTTCCACTGCAGCACCCCTGAACGTGCGCAAGGGTGCGAGGGCCCGTTCATCGCTGCTTGCAGCTTTAATCTCTACTTGCTTCTGAGCAGTCATGTGATACGTCAGAGCGCATTCGTTCCTGAATCTACGTGAATCTACGTAATCTGGCATGGTTGTGAAATTCACATTTAAATCATTGTCTTGTTTATATTTCCATTAAACTCTTTCCATTGTAAATAGCTCTTTAAAAAAGTCTGTAAATATAGTTAAAAGAATACTTGAGGTTCTAGCCACGTACTGTTCCTTTGTGTGCTGGAAAAGGCCTACGTATGATTTTTTTCGTGTACACATTGTTCCGTGATTGCTGTGTTCATATATACCAAACGAATCGATCTTTAGGGGGAAACACTCCCTGTTCCGGAACAACTGCTCCAAACGGGACAGGTGTGAAAGCACCCTAAATGTCAACAAAAGATGCTGCATCTTGTTGGATCTCCATGGAGATGGGCTCAAGTTTGAATCATGTATATAGATCATGTTAAATTTGTCTTTGCAGATTTTTGGAAGGAATTATAATGTTTGTATTAGTTTGGGTATTGACGCAATGACACCAATCAAGATGGGCTATAAAATTGTTTCTTCAGCTTTAGACAGAAAGTACCCCGCAACATCCCCAAGTAAGAATTAAAATAAGACTTTGACGACTATAAATAACACATTTGTAGCATTTATTTATAGCCAACAGCATTACCACTTTGACTTGGAGCAGTAGTGTCACATTAAATGGGAAATGGGACATGTTTTCTCAATTTTCTGCTTTCTTTGTTCATTTTGCACAGTGAACAAATGACCTTGTAACTTTTGACATTATACAGTACATACTGTATGCATAAACATTTGCACACTGTATATAAATATGTGGAATTACTGGGCAGCTTCCAGTTTTTCAAACTGGTAAATTTGGAAAATTACAGTAGTGAAAAAAAAGCAGTTATTAACAGTATCAAAGCTCCCTGGAGAAATTTCCAACCTATACGGAACATTATATATTTTACCTGTCAAAAATTAACATGTCTAAACCTGGACCAAAATAATCTCTCAGTAAACAGAACATCACTATAATGTGTCCCCCACCAAACGCCCAACCAATACCCCAACAGGTTACAACCAGAGTTAATATGCTATATTTTCAAATTGGGGAGCTGTTTCTGTGAAAGCTGTAGGGCCTTTAAATGTTACAACCCAGCTTTTAAGAGCTTACACCAATTTTCCAGGCAGGTATGCAGTGTAAAAACAGGTCCTTGCCTCTCACACACACCTCCAAAATAGTGGCTGCGTCGTAAAAATGTCCCCTTATCTTTCCAACATGTGTAAATTTTGGGTAGCCCAATACTGGCTACAAAACCCAAACAAAGAATAAAGGCTGTGGTCAGACAGGAAGCATAAGTGTGGTGGGGGGGAAAAAAAACAAAAGGGAGTTAAAAATCCCATCATAGGAGAGTCAAGGTGAATGGTTAAAAAAAAGTATTTTAAAATCACTGCAAACTTATACAGATAGCCAGCTTTTTACATAAAAATACTGGAATCTAGTCAAAATGTAGAAACTGCCAATATATTTTTCTTTGGTTTAGAAACAAAATGAGGTTATTTCATTGATTAACAAGATTGTCTAGGTTTTGGCTGATTACTCTGTACAATGAACCAGTGACCACAGGTACAACTTGTGCTGGTATCCCGTTTTCATAGCATATGTAAATATGATCTATCACTGAATTACAACAAACTCTTATTTTTTTATGCAAACCTTTTTATTTTTTAATTACTTTAAACAATACAAAAACAACACAAAAACACACAAGTCACATAACCATCGTTCTATGTTGATCTCAAATTAAAAACAAAAAAAAATTGTGCAACCTAAATATTCCATCTTTTGTTTGCCGTCCGTCTCCCTCTGCTCCCCCCTCACTCTGCTGTTATCGGTTACCTTCCTAAACCACAGAGGAGTTTAGAAGCCTCTTTTTTCTTATACTGCGTGCCACCATGTTGCCCAGGAAGCTGACTGGAACATGCCCAGCTGGCTGTGGCTACCAGCTCCTTCATCTGCGCCAAAATAGCTTCAAAGCTGCCGTTGGACGTTTACAGCAGAATATCTCATTTTAGATGTTATTTCAATGGTGAAATTAAAAGTCGACTGTTGCTTCATATAAATTCTCCTGATATGGTACAAATCTACCATCCTTAAGAGTTTCGTAAAATCAAACAATAGAGACCAAATTGTGCGTGTTGTTTTTTTTTTTAAACCAGGCAGTAAATGTGTTTATTTCCGCTGTAAAGTTGGACTTTATACAGTAACATGGTGGTCAGTAGCGATTGACTCACTTTTCCAGCCAGCCTCCAGGGGCCAGTTGAGGAACTGCAGCGTATGTTCTGCATTGGCCTCAACTCAGAAGTTACATGGTTGGCGCTTGGTAGATGGTAGATGCATAGGCTGTGTGGATATGCACTTGGAGTTTAGGGATGGATAAGCAGAAAGTCATTTTGAGAGAAAAAACACCTTTTATTTATTGTTTAATCAATCATGTATCTTTCAAAATGACGTTGAGAAAGCCTGAAAACTGGCCATAGTACAGTTTGAGAGAATTTCAAACCTTTTGAATACATTAAAAGCATAACATGTGCCCTTCATACATTCCCATATTCTGGCTTTTTTATAATTCAGATGTATAAATAATCAAACCTCTTTTAAACATTTTTTATATAAAGCTTCATTTAACACTGAATTAATATTCTGTAAAAAGCAGTGTGGACAGGCTTCTTTGTGTGTTTAACACTTGACCACTTGACTCGATCTTTCAGAGCAAGAGCAAGTGCTGATGGCTGGAAAGGTGGTAATGAATGAATTTTTTTGGTCCATTTACTTTGTATTTAAGTCAACAAGACTGCAATGAGAAGAGAAATTATAGTTGTACGTGCACTACTTTAATCCTAATCATCCAATTTAACTCAGCGATCACACATTCTACAGAGTTCCACATTTCTACAGCTGCTCAGAGATGATAGTGTCAGTGAAATAGGATGTGTATTTTCATGAAATAAATATAAAAACAACACGGAAACCAGGTAATGACATATGCACAAACAGGCCGTCCAAGAGCAACTTTTTCACTTTGCTCATTCGTTTGAGTGTTAGCCAGGTGGGACAGGCTAGGCTTCATTTTCATCAGCTCTATTTTCTCTTTGAGTCATCAGGTTTTGACATTATTCTTGGAGAGCTGCTATGATGCAAGTATCTTGTTCGCTCCAGAGAAAACAAAGACTTTGGCCCATTCCCTCTCTTTCCTCCCATCTCTCAGCATCTGAAATTGGACTCTCTCCATCCTCGATTGTATCATGTTCAGCCTGTCCTGTCTGTCTCCTCTCTTTGGTTTCTTGGCATACGGTGCACCACATGAGGTCCTGGCTTGGGATGCCTCAGGTTGTAGTAATGACGTTGTTTGCAGTAAACTAGTCTCTTGAGACAAATGCAACCCATGTCAGATTTCATAGGCTGATGACTTATCATAGCTTTCTTTATTATTGTCTTGTTTCTTTTTACTTGTTTTTCCTCAATTCATCGTTACAACATTCATGGACATTGGTTCCAAATAAGTTAAAATCACACCTTGCATGTGACATCAAAATGCACTCACTCTCAAATCTCACACATGGGGGTGCTGTGGGTGTTGGGTGCGTGTTAAGTTCCCCCCATGACTTCAGCACCCACACCCTGGGTGGGGTTGGTGAAAGTGCCTTTCCAATTGGTGAAAGGTCTACAGGCAGTCTCCTTCAGCACCCGGACTCTTCACCTTAAGAAGCCATAATTCAAGTTAACCACTCAATCACAGAGACAGTCGTGCCTGATCAGACCGGTAGTCACTTTAGAACACTGAATGAAGGGCATTGCTGTGATTTTGGACTATGCTAAGATTGCTGTTCAAAATGTGAAGCCTGCAATCTCAAAGTGTTTAGGTATCCATCAGTGCACATTTGCAAATTATCTATAAATAGATCCTGTTTATCACAACTCCTGCTGTTCCTCATAGTGAGTAACCTGCCAAGATGACTCCAGAGGCACAATGCAGGATTCTCACTGAAGGAAAGAAGATCCCATGAGCTAAAGGCTTAACGACATCACTGGCAAACAGTTTTGCTAATGAATTGAGCAATGCATAAGTGATTTAACAAACAGGCTGTTGATGAGAGAACAGAGAAAAAGAAAACTGATGCCTGCAGTAGTGATGAATTTGCTTGAGGCAAGTGGGAGTAAAAGGAAGCCATCCCAAAATATCCTACACCATAATCTCAAGGTGGCTGTCCACCAGCTAAAGTCTACTATAGTTGGATTGTGCAGCAATGATGGCTCCAGATTAAGATAGTAATAATAAAAAAATGAAATAAAATATATTTTTTGGCGTGGCTGAGTCAAAGTCTAAACATTGACCTCAAGAGAGCCCTTCTCTCCACACATCCTTTCAATGTGTCTGGATCTGAAGCTTTTCTGAGGAATGGTCCAAAACTCCAAAGGCTCACTTAGTTTTCCACCAGTATTTTGAATGCATAATGGGTATATTCAGCTAAGTAATAAGACATTTTATTTCACTGGTATCAGTCCCTGAATGTTTTAGGTTTTGTAAACATTCAAATACATGCCGTATCAAAGCCCATGACACTATAAACTACTTTGACATTATCTCTTCTTCACATCATTGTGATGTGCACGTCAAGAAGTATTGCTGACATGAAACATTCAGTGATGAAATGTGATCAAAACACGACGCAAGCCCGGTAGGATCAGACATGCGGTGCTTCCCTATAACTCAAGCAGGGCTTCTGCTCACTGTTGCCAATAACTGTCACAGTGACTTCAAGCTTTGACCAAGTGGTGCAGCAGGCAGCTCTGAGCAGGAACATCCCGGAGAGAACAAAGACTTTCAACATGAGCTGTGGCTTGATGGGCAGGGAGTCAAGGCTGCGGCTGGAGAGTTGCTAGTTTGAGTCCATGCTGGGAAAATCTGTGTGGGGAGAGTGGGAGTGACACGCTGTGACCTCAACCATCTCGTAATGGGATAGATGAATGTTGGCAAATGGACAAAGCAGCATATGCTATTGATTAGTACTTCAAACAACCTTTGACTAAGTAAAGTCGATGAATAGGGGGAAATAAGTATCACATAGGATTTTACAGTACAATACGACCAAGGCAAGGAGTCCCTGCTACTATGATTCCATTCACTAATATAATTTAATTCTACTCTTAAGCACCTAACTTAATGTTCTATGTAAGGATCCATTTTGATTAAAAGATACCTAAAAAGATCCTTCCGCACTCCTGTTTTTAGTTGATAACATTTAAATGGTGGAACTGATCTGTTTGTTTGAAGTTCCCCCCAAAAAACTGTAAATTAAGACAGTTTAATGCACTTTGAGATCCATCTCAAAGGAACTGTTACATGCAACTGGCTAACGCGAAACTCAGGTCATTAACAAATTAAAGAGCCTTAGAAGGACGTTCCATGCCATCAACAACCACAACATTAAGGTGGTAGAGGAAGAGTGGACTCTGCATATTTCGATTTGTTCCGCAAGATTTGGGGAGGAAACAACACTGCATAATCTGTTGCTATTCAGGGTGCCATGTATCCGCTGTTTCCGGCACCCAGCACTGCATCAGCCAGCTCTTCCAATGTTAGTGAAGCCAGTGAGGCTGACCAAAAAGACAGCGGGCCCGTCATCTTTCAAAGTAGCGTTGATAACGTCCTTTGGCGCGTCTTCACTTCCTGCAAGTCAGCTTTAGGCACCAGAGAGCCAATAACACCCCTTCCATTTACACTGCCCAGGGTGTGTTAAACGGGAGTTCAGGGAGCGTAACAGGGTCGAATCTAAAGGGTGGCACTTGGTGAGCTCTTCAGCTACTGAGGCACATTACGTATATATGAGTTACTGGTGCTTTTTCTTAAGCGCTCCCTCCACTCTATTCTCTTATTCCACATGAAAATCAACAGAAATCTGCTGTTTTCACTCAGGTAGTTTAAACGATGCTATTTTCAAACCCACTGATGCTTTTCTAGCATGTTCTTTTGATCATGTCTACGTCCTACAGGTAGATTATCAACCTTTTTAGTTAATAAACACCCTTAAGTTGCATTACAGATTGTCCCCGTCATGGTAAAAGTTGTGGCACTTTCACTAATGGACGAAATTCTTCTTTATTCAACACTCATATATCAATGAAGCAATGAAATAGTTTTTTCTGGTTTCCCTTTCTCTATTATGATCAATTAAACCACACATTTTTCTTCAACTTTAGTCAGATTAATCTTTCATCTAAAGTTTCTAAATAGTTCCTCCTGGAAGCTCCAGAAGTCCAACATGCAGTAAAAAGTGATTGTTTCAGCTACATTGTACGTATGTCTCTCAAGGCCTACTGTGCACCTATCCAAACAGCGTCAGTGGACTCAGTTCCAGTTCACAGGATGACCTCAGTTATGTCCTTCCAAGTCAAGCTTACTGATACCAGAGCCAGAAGCAACTCAAAGAGGATGGAACAACATGGTGATGAGAACAGCGGGGCTGAACATTTAACCCTGATGTCTCCAAGATCTCAGAGCAGATCACAAAAAATACAAGTGCAGCAAGTAAAAGGAGACGCTGATTTATTAGACTGATATCAGGCTTTTATTACACCTTCGCCGCACAACAAAGTAGAGAGCTGTTAATCCTGCTGTCATGTTTTGTTTTCTTTGGCCTTCCTTATCGCTGCCAGAAGCAAACTGTACTAAAGTTTTCCTTCTATGGCCGCCCATGCTCGTCTAAGTAATGAAAGATGTCTCGAATAAAAGCTGCAAAAAGCCATTTGTCTGATTTGCTGATTTTCGTCGTGATGTCACCAACTCTCACTGGAGGCATCTTGAACTTTGTCAGCTGAAAAACATGTCAACGCACACTGATGAACTAATCATCATCAGTCTACCTCCCTGATTGAGGTCATGTTTTAATCATAACACAACATCATCGAAAGTCTTCCCGTGCAGGACCTCAGTGTGTGTTCTTGTTTTTCTTTTAGTGGCAGACGGTAAGATATACGTATGATGTATAGTAGTTTATGTCTGATTTTTGAGTGGTTTATTATTAATGCTGCAGACATCTGCTTTGTGAAGAGGACAAGTCATAAAAAGTCACAGCCACCCCATTTCAGATTTCCTCTGTTTCACATCATTACCAGCACACTGTCTCATAATGCACAGGACCTGCTGATATATTCGGGCTACTTATGGTTCATTGGGTCTTTCTCTTGACTGGTTTGTGTCTGCCATTCACTGACACACACTGTTTCACTCTCTCTCTCTCTCATATACACACCTACAGACTCAACAGGATACAGTTGGAGAACATGTAACTGTGCCAATCAGTCTTTGGCATTACTATGTACAATTTGAGAGGGGGTGGGGAGGGAGCAGAACAAAGCGGGGAATAACATTACAACCTGGTGTAATAAAGCTACGAGAAGGAGGTGTTGTGGTCGACGCATGTGCATGTCTAGACACCCAAGAGAGTTGTTGTGGCGAAAACTGTTTCTCAGCATTTCTGCTTGAACCATCAAGATCAAATTAACTCACCTTTGGCAGGAATTGAGACATTAACAGAGATTGACAACACACAGAAATTGTGTTTTCCCATGTGCTTAAAGTGTTAAAAATGGAACAGAACTTTGCAGCGAATAATTGCTTCATGTTATTACGTTGCAGTACCCAAACGGTTGCCAAATGGGAGGGAAATTGGATCCAAGCTGAGAAGTCCTGCAGTCTCCCTTTTATTAATCAAGAGACATTATTTCCTCTCAGAAAACTCAGAATTCCCAGTAGAAAAGAACCACATGACAACTGGTAGAAGACGCTCTCTGGATGCTGAGTCAACAGGGTGACCATATAAACCATCTGCTGACTCTCTGGGAGAGTTTATCATGATTCTAAAGCAGTAAATGGACATATGGGATGTGAAATGGAGAGTAAACTAAGGAAAGCTATGGAACAAAAAAGTTGACATTTAAGCTGCATTGGAAGTTGTGGTTACATGTAAATATGCAATGTCACTGAGAAGGTAGGCACCATGTGTTCCTTGATGCATGTTCAGAGGCCATTCTTTTGAGATACTGAAATTATACTATTATAAACTATATAAGACTCATAAAGATAAAATAAGTGTTATTGAGGTTATGCAAAGTTGTTTACAATTTGTGATTAATATTTCAAGGTCTCAACATCACCCTCACGGCACTGCCCTGTTTGACACAATATCCTGGCATTCACAGAATTTATTTGAAGATTTGCTTAAAAAACTCCCAAAACATTTCTTTTGTGACTCTCTATTTAAAAAGGAACATTTCTGAGTTGGAAGCTCCCTACAAGCTGAAGGTTTATCTATGAGGTCTGTTTATGTTTGCATACGTGCTCACATATGCATAATTTCTTTTTGGGCGGATGTTGGATATTGTACAACAGCCACATTAGCACAAACTTAAATAGCTGGATGGATTGCACTTCTCTGTAGAGCCATTGGAAGGCCACCTAGAGTTTGGGTGAAGCACTAACCCAGCAAAGACACGTCCAGATATTTAAACAGCACAAAAATCACGTTAATCCTACCTCCCACCCACTCAGACGTGCACATACCTGTCACGGTTTTGGGTTTATGTTATCGTTTTGTCACAATGTTTTTTATTCACGTCCTGTTTTATTTTGAAATCCCCTTTCCCTGTGTTTTAGTTTTGTCTAAACTTCCCTTGTTCCCATTTGCCTTGATCATTTGCACCTGTGTCTCGTCAGGCCCTCTGTGCATATCTTGCCATTTTCTTCCCCTTGCTCCCTGTCAATCTGTATTGTTCTCCCCACCATATGTCATTTCATGCTTTTTCGTTTTTTTTGTAATTCCTGCTCAGCAGCGCTTTTTCTTTACAATTAAACCACGTTTCTTGGAACTCCTGCCATCTGTCTCCTGCATCTGGGTCCTACTATTCCATTATTAACATCAACCATGATGCATTGTGAAATAAAATACTTATTAAGAATTGAATTTCATTCTTAAAAACCGCATCAAACACCCAGTTTGTGTAAATGGCTACATTTAAACTCACCGCCCTCCTCAATCTGAAGGAGGCTCTGTGTTACCTGTTGTTCCAATGGCACACCACCTCCCACAGCTATGCTTCTGTGGTGAAGTTGAGGGAATAAAAGAAAGTGTATGAATCTCCTTGTTAGTTGAAACATGTGATACACCATCATACAACAGTGGTAACTGACATATACCAACGAAAGTCAGAACACAACCCATGCAGAAGACAAAAGCCAGTTTACACACTTTCCACATGGCAACTGTGGAAGGTGATTTATTCAAATAAATGTCATTACAGTATTATTATTATCAGTTTCTCACATGTCAGACAGAGAAGCTACAGAATAATCCTGCTGTGATGTTCGGAAACATATTTTTTAATGACTTCTTCTAAAGTTTGCTACTTGCATGGCA
Organism: Cololabis saira; assembly: GCF_033807715.1. NCBI lineage: Eukaryota > Metazoa > Chordata > Actinopteri > Beloniformes > Belonidae > Cololabis > Cololabis saira. The sequence goes on along the minus strand of NC_084605.1, from coordinate 23,759,725 downwards.
ACATATGAAATTAAAACAAGCGAAGTCCAACTCTGCACACCAAGGATTCATTTTAGCTTGGTATGAATTTAAAAAAATACCTGAGCTTAACTTCGCTTGGATCTGTTGAAAATGCTGCCAAATATTCAACAAGGGCACGCATTTAGATCGCAGCTTTCCACACGGGGACGGCACAGTATACTTTGGCGAATCTCTCTGCGTGCCTAGCACCAACCAGAGTCTAATATGAGCATTTGTCTCTGCGTTGTTTTTCTACATGGGGTCTGGGTTGGGATTTTGAGCGGTCAGAGCTGCGAGACTGCGGCCTTCCCTCGGCTTCATCAATCACACCACGACAGTGAATGGCAGGATAATATTGTTGCTGCTGGTTGATTGGGACGTCTCCCCCCGTGGCTGTGTGTTCTATGAAGCAGAGCCGGAGTTTGAACGTGTGTGTGTACTGTAGGTTATCCCTTCTTCTCTGGGCGTGAGTGAGTTTCAAGTGTAAAGTGTGTACGGGAGTGCCTATATCATCTCAGCCGCTTCATATGACCAGTTAAGTTGCATTGCATGTAACACACTGCACGGACACAAACACACACTTTCTCACAGTGGGTGTACTTTAACTCCTTGGCGCCTGGGTCTTCCTGTAGAGCTGGACCTGGACTGTGGGCTGCTGAACAGACTCTTCCCGTTAAGGGCCCTGTGGTTACGGAGGGACCATGTGCCCATTCACTACTGTTTGTTTTCTATGTCATTATGAGTCCAGCACTCGTTCACTGACCGGCCCCATCGAAATAGTCGCCTTTGTTAGACAGTCTCTCCCCCGTCATAGAAGCATATAAAAACATTTGGCTACATACACTTAGGTGTGCTTGGAGGTGTATGTCCAAATCACACATTCATCCACCCTCAACTCAGCCTGGTCTGACACGCACACGCACACGCACACGCACACGCACACACACACACACACACACACACACACACACACACACACACACACACACACACACACACACACACACACAGCTTTCCATTCAGTCCACCTCATAATGTTTCTTTACTCAACATTTCAAGTTCCTGAAATAGGAATGTTCCTGAGTCAAAACTGTTTCTCCGAAGGAGCACTCGCTGAAACACCAATACCGTCTTGGATTCCCAGTGCATCTTGGGTCATTTCGCTTGGGCTGCCATCTCCTTTGCAAACCAGCTAATTGATTACGACTGGTGGCACACAGGACCCACAACACAGGAGATATTTAGTCTGTTTCTGCACTCTTGCAGCATCTACTTTCGCCCGCAGTGTAACTGGAGTGTTTTTTCAGAGTGAGAGAGAGAAAGAGAGAAAGAAAAAAGACATTTCAAAGGCAGTAGGTAAATCTGGGCAAATGTTGTGCTCAGGATATGAAATGGGGAGTGGGGGATAGACACTGGTAATTACACAGATCTTGACAAATAGCAGGTTGGCAGCAGAACGCTTGGGTTTGGGTTTGCAGGTGGAAATAGGCCACGATATCCCCCAAATCTGCAAATGGAAAAACAATATGCCCTCACTAACTTGTCCTCTGGGGTCTGGACAGACCAACAGCATTCTTCACGTGAAACTAAAGAAACTAAACTGTGGACAGCCAGTAAGAAGCAGCCTGGTAAAATGAGAAAGAAAGAGACAAGACGAATGTGGGTCCTGTGATTCACTTTCTAACTTTCTTTTGTGCCAAATGAGTTCCATCATTTAAAAACATGAAAAATATAACAACATGAATTGCATTTTTTCCCATTTTGACATCAAAAACCGAAGCTACGTCTGCATTAAAAGTTTTGTGCCTGGTGTCCCTACTTCTACAAAATTGAAAGTAATGACATTGTTGCTGACATTCACGTTATGGCTTGTTCTTCTGAGTCCCCATGTTTCCGTCCTTGATTTGCCGAGCTTATATCACATGGTTGGAACGCAGATGGACCCTAATGAGCGAGTGGAGATAGAACAGAAAGCATTGCTTTCTTTGTCCTTGGCATCAGCTGACTTATAATACTTATATGTGCAGGAGAAACGCCTTCACAAGAGCAACAAAAACAATGTCAAGTAGGGGTGGGCAAAGATATCGACATATCGCGATACTTTGCCGGCCAATTCGATATTCTAAATTTGAATATGGATTATTTAAAAAAAATAATAAATCATGTTTCAGACGTGTTGTAAGTCCAGTAGACTTTGGCTGCGTCCCAATTGACCCCCTCGCCCTCGTTTTCTTCACTACGGGTCTAAATTTTGCGCGTTCCCGTGAGGGTAGTGGTGTCCCAATTCCTCTTTTCACCTAGGGGGAGTGGGCATAACGAGGGCTAGGGGCTGAGAATAGCCCCTACGGATCGAGTGATTTCAGATGCTGACTTCGCGAGCGAGGGGCTATGAAAATTTCCCAGAAGGCTTTTCGTCGTCATTTGCGGACTGAATCCCAAAAAAAAACATAGCGGACATTTCTTATTGAATAAATCAATATTTTGAGTTAGTTTCTGCATAAAAATGCGTTTTTATTACATTTCTAGCGACAAATGTATATTTTACTTTCATAATATTCACATACATAATCCCTTTTTTGTCCGTTGTTCGCGTAAACTACGCCGTAGACTACGTAACCTACGCCGTAGGCTCTGCGTCGATTTGACTCGCCGACCGAAGGCAAACAGGCAGACTCGTCTCAGATTGTGGGAGCAAGCATTTTTTTTGTGAGAAATAGAGAGAAATAATCCTGTGACTGACACGTCAGATTTGTTTTGGATGATTCTGATATAATAGTTTTTTAGAAACCACAAAGTAATCCAGCTGTTATCTGGGTAATTTACACACTTTCAGATAAAGTTGCCGAAGATAACGCCAGAATAAAGGGATTTATGGTTCTGCGTTACACCAACGCAGAGCCTACGGCGTAGGTTACGTACCCTACGCCGTAGGCTCTGCGTTGATTTAACGCGGACCCAAGCTCCGGAGCCAGACAGAAATCTCGAAATTTCGGAGCAAATTTCTTAACAGGCGTAGCTACAACTGTTAGATTTCATCTATTAAACCAACATCTTCCTAAATGATTTATTTCAGCCAGCGTAATTCTCAACAGAGCTGCAGGTTTCTCTCCCAGGACGACGGCGCTGGGTTGACCCAGCAATGACGTCTGTCGACCCGGCTGTGAGCTGCTGCTCCCTGGGGCCGGGGGCTCTTCTCATCTCCGAAAACGTCGAGTCAAATTTCTTAACAGGCGTTATTTGGATAAACTGAGCCCATGTTGGGGATCTTAAAAGTAACCGTTACTTTTACGCCTGAAAAAATATTAAAACTTAATAAAGTGCCATATTAACAGCGCTACAGCTGAAATTAAAACAGCTTTTGGCTCTCTGCTACCTGATCAGGGTAGGGATGAAAACGAGGGGGAGTAGGAGAAATGGGACAGGCACCTGGGCCAAGTGCTCTAGATTTCAAGTGCCCTAAAATCTCCCCCTTCTTTTTTAGGGGGTAGGGAAGAAAAGAAGGGCGAGTGTAGGGGAATTGGGATTGGGCCTTTATTGTATATCTGGGCTTAAATAATATTGATAATGTTAATTTCATATTATGTAAATAATATGAAAAATATTTGCAAATATGTTGTAACTTTAGCTTGTGTAGTTACAATAAAATGGCATGGAAAATTTGAATTACATTGTTTTTATCACTATAATCTGATGTACATGCAACTCTGATTTTAAGATGCATTATGCCTTTTACAGTTTTCAGCAAACTATGTACAGTACAGTGGGGCAAAAAAGTATTTAGTCAGCCACCAATTGTGCAGGTTCTCCCACTTAAAAAGATGAGAGAGGCCTGTAATTTTCATCATAGGTACATTTCAACTATGAGAGACAGAATGGGGGGAATCCAGGAAATCAAATTTTTTAATGAATTAATTGGTAAATTCCTCTGTAAAATAGGTATTTGGTCGCCTACAAACAAGCAAGATTTCTGACTTTCACAGACCTATAACTTCTTTAAAAGGCTCCTCTGTCCTCCACTTGTTACCTGTATTAATGGCACCTGTTTTTTAACTTGTTATCAGTATAAAAGACACCTGTCCACAACCTCAAACAGTCACACTCCAAACTCTACTATGACCAAGACCAAAGAGCTGTCAAAAGACGTGAAAAACAAAATTGTAGACCTGCACCAGGCTGGGAAGACTGAATCTGCAATAGGTAAGCAGCTCAGTGTGAAGAAATCAACTGTGGGAGCAATTATTAGAAAATGGAAGACATATAAAACCACTGATAATCTCCCTTAATCTGGGGCTCCATGCAAGATCTCACCCCGTGGAGTAAAAATGATCACAAGAACGGTGAGTAAAAATCCCAGAAACACACGAGGAACCTAGTGACTGACCTGCAGAGAGCTGGGACCAAAGTAACAAAGGTACCATCAGTAACACACTACTCCGCCAGGGACTGAATTCCTGCAGTGCCAGACGTTCTCCCTGCTAAAGCCAGTACATGTCCAGGCCCGTATAAGTTTGCTAGAGAGCATTTGGATGATGCAGAAGAGGGTTGGGAGAATGTTATATGGTCAAATGAAACCCAAATAGAACTTTTTGGTAGAAACACAACTTGCCGTGTTTGGAGGAGAAAGAAAACTGAGTTGGATCCAAAGAACACCAAACCTACTGTGAAGCACGGGGGTGGAAACATCATGCTTTGGGGATGTTTTTCTGCAAAGGGACCAGGACGACTGATCTGCATAAGGGAAAGAATGAATGGGGCCATGTATCGTGAGATTTTGAGTGAAAACCTCCTTCCATCAGCAAGGGCATTGAAGATGAAACATGGCTGGGTCTTTCAGCATGACAATGATCCCAAACACTCCGCCCGGGCAACGAAGGAGTGGCTTCGTAAGAAACATTTCAAGGTCCTGGAGTCTCCAGATCTCAACCTCATAGAAAATCTTTGGAGGGAGTTGAAAGTCTGTGTTGCCCAGTGACAGCCCCAAAACATCACTGCTCTAGAGGAGATCTGCATGGAGGAATGGGCCAAAATACCAGCAACAGTGTGTGGAAACCTTGTGAAGACTTACAGAAAACGTTTGACCTCTGTCATTGCCAACAAAGGGTATATAACAAAGTATTGAGATTAACTTTTGTTATTGACCAAATACTTTTCCACTATAATTTGCAAATACATTTTTTAATTTTGTCTTTCATAGTTGAGATATACCTGTGATGAAAATGACATGCCTCTCTTAACTTTTTAAGTGGGAGAACTTGCACAACTGGTTTCTCACTAAATACTCTTTTGCCCCAATGTATACAGTAACATTCCAACATATTGCAAAATTTGGATATCGCAATACCGTATCGTATTGTTATGTGTATCCTATCGTGAGATCCTTTGCAATACCCACCCCTAATGTCAAGTAAAGTTTTCTGTTCCAGGTTACTGCAAATGTTGCTTGACCGGAGCGCCTTAGTGCTCTGGCTGCACCAAGAGGTAGTGGCTGAGCTACAGGCTACTCGTGATTGCATCACCAACAACCACAAGCTGATTAGGGGTGATTTAAACCATAGATTCCTGTATCTCCAAAAGCCATGCTCGTAATTATGCATGAATCCTGTAATGTTGTCATGGGATGTGACATGTAGCCATGGAGATTTTTGTATCAGCCTGTAAGTGTTTTTTTTTCGTTCAGTTTTGTGGCTCTTTTCTTTTGCAATATATGGAGAGGGAGAATCTGAGAATTGAACCTGAGCTACCTTTTACATGGACTCTGTACGCTTGGCACCTGCTCAACTGGAAGAGATTTCCAACGTCCAGGTAAGTGCATCTATCTCTGCTTCAAAGTCTGACATTTTAACATGGTGGTCAGTTGAAACTGACTACTAGAGCCATCCAGGGGTGGACTGGCCATCGGGCATACCGGGCATTTGCCCGGTGGGCCGATGGTGATTTTGGGCCGGACCGGGCCGGCCCAAAATCACCATCGGCCCGCCCGATTTTGGGCTGGCCGATTTTTTTATTTTTTTTGGCCCGGGCAGGCCCATCGGCCCATTTGATTTTGTTTTTTACCTGACAACAACTGGTACCACTGGCCGATTGGTTATGATGAGTTAGATTGGTTATGGGCTGAAGGCTCGCGCCCCAAGGGGCCTCGCGCCCCAAGGGGCCTCGCGCCCCAAGGGGCCTCGCGCCCCAAGGGGCCTCGCGCCCTGGGCCATTTTTTTTTTTTTTTTCAAATTCTTTTTTTTTTCAATTTTTTTTTCGTTTTTTCCCTTATAAATATCAACAGTCACGTTCCATTACAGACCTAAATGTGTACTAGTCTGTGCATATCAATAAATATATGTGCAATAATACGCGTGTCTGTTGTTCAGTACAACTGCGTCAAACCAAGCGCAGACACAAGCTGCTCTGATCCAGACGGGTGGAGTTGGAACAAACTGTCACACAATGTCGAGAGAACGAGACAGAATCAGGAAATTTCCATCAGGGGATGAAAAAAGAAAAAAAACTAAAGAAAATGGAAGAGTTTAATGCCTCTCTGAAAGGCTCGTTTGATAAATTTGTTACAAAAATCACCGATCCAACCGGGTCTCAAGCAGCCGTGGGGCCCCGCGTCGAGGCAAGCCAAATGATGATGAGGCAGGGGAAGTTATCCAGTATTTTGCTAATGTGAGAGTTAAAATTGCGCATATAGACACCCGATCCGACCCGAAAAACCCCAAAAATTTCGCGCGCGCTCGCTGCGCTCACGCGCGAGGGCCCCCCCCCAGCCTGAAAATCACAGGACTTATCTGTGGTGGTGAAAGAAGTCAGCAGTATGAATTTGAAAGATGTGTGAGCATCCCTTCATGATAAACAGAGGGGGGGCGCATTCTGACAGCAGTATTTCACGCTGTCAGAATGCGTTCCCCCTGTTTAAAATGGGTTAATATATCATTGTAGATATCTGAAATGTTCTTTTTGACTAGGAACAATTGAATTACAGATATCTGCAACACATATCCAGTCTAGCTATTAAATGTTAAAACGGCTTGCCATACAAGTTTGCTGGTCTACTCAGAAACAGTACTAAGTACATCTATAACGGGACTGGGGGGGATGGTGTAGGTTTAGGTTTATTAGACAAGAACATACACACCAACAAGACAGTGTACAAGCGGTGTCACAATAACGTTTGTTTTCATTCATAGGCTTCATTTTCTTTCCATCAATACCTGGTGGGCCGGTCTAGGCTCAAAATGCCCGGGCCGATTTTTTGTCCCAGTCCAGCCCTGGAGCCATCCCACAGCAGTCATTCAAGGATCTGCACATTTTAGCACTTCCTGGATTGTGTCACTCTAGGTCTTGTATGTTTGAAAGATTAAACAGATGCAACTCGAACAGCATAAAATGTAATGAACTTCCCCCCAGGGTCTCAGTCCCTCAAGGCGTAAACTGACAAACACAATGGTGGAGCAAAAACAGCAAATTAGAAGTTGGTGCTTCGTTTAAAAACTCCACCAAAATGCAAAATAAAACAAAAGATTCCTCTGAAAGACTAATTCGATTTTAAGAACTTTAAGAAACCCATTGTGAATGACACGCAGACTTCACTTTCTCTTTTTATTTTAAAAGGCCGATGAGCCCAGATGAAAAGATCAAGCCAATCCAACAGCAACGAACCATAGAAACTACTCAAGCCCCCTTTCTCCTTAAACTGCACCCAGGATCAAATATTTAACTAAACATTACACAACATGGAGAAAGTGACATGTATGTTACCCAGAGACACACAATGAGGCTGCTGTGTGCTGATTAGATTAAGTCGATACAAAAATTAGTGTGAACATCAACATTGCATGTGTATGTGTACACACACACACACACACACACACCTTAGGGAGAAGGCTTTTCCAACAACAGCCACAGGCGCCCTGACCTGTCTGCCTCGTCACCGTTTGATGATGTCATCCGGAAGGTTCCAACTCAGTAGCCGCCTCGCAGCGGCGTGACTGGGCGGAGGAGGGCAGGTGCTCCACATCATAGCCACTCCATAAACACACACACACACTCTCACACACACTTACATAAACATAAACGCACTGCGCTGGTTAGCAGACGGCCAGGCGGTGACGACACAGCGGTCAACACGCACGCCGTGGACATACGGTGGACGCTCATATTCAGAAATATGAATAAACATGCTCATACTGTATATGACACATACGCACACCCCCGGGAAACCACAGGCGTGCTTATGGATCAAACCACAGAGGGGATGGCCTCATTGTCCCTGGCAGCGTTCACTTTTTCAAAATAGTGTTTTCCCTAAACAAACATTTACGTAAGCCACATAATTATAATAATCACAGACTAAGGGGATAAATCAAGGCAAGTGCGGATTAAAAACCCAACAGACTCCTTCTAAATGACAGGAATGAACCGCACTTCAGTGAGAAATCAATTAAAAGTCAATCAGTAGAGCAGCAACACTACGGATGTGCTGGCTTTCATACGTCACAAGCAGCCATAACCTCACCACAGCCTGAGGGGCTCCAGTTCTGTGGTTCCTGCTGCATTTATTGGTTGCATTTAGCATGTCACCAGTGTCACTTTGATTTGCCCTCCTCCTCAATAGCCTCTTCATGTTTTCCATGATGATCAATGCATCAAGTCAGTGTATAAATATCCAAGATGGTGGCAGGCTTGTTGTCAAACAGTTCCCAAGGACATGTGCAGTTTTATTGTTCTCTGAGCAATAAAGATAGAGACATTGTAGAAGTCTGATGTTTGCGTTTTATAGGGAAGGGGAATTGTTGGGACAGATTTTCTACACAGTTCATCGGTAGCAGTTCGGTCATAGGGGAGATCCGTCGACGCACCACCATGCAATAAAAGGTTTGTAATGTTATGCTGCAGTGTTTGCAACTGATTTGACAATTTGGGCTTCCTCTGTGTTTTATAGTCAGTATTAAGCCATGCAACCAGTGCTTCTGCCTCTTCTGGGGCGATTTCAGTCAGGTTCATGATCGCACAAGATCTCGCCCATTTATTTTTATTTTTTTGGTTCCAATTTCGGGTGCTTTAATGTATCTCTAAGGGTTCGGGAGGCTTCGCACGAACATGCTTATGTCATACGCAACGTTGGAACGATGTCAACATCCCATCACTTCCTGTCAATATGGCTACTGCTTGTAGCAACAGAAGTTCATTTCCGTCGACGTAATAATGGAAGTGAAACAAATGTGCCATTTTAGACTAAATTTAAACATTAAACTAGCTTCTGTAAAGGAATTGTAGTTGTGGATTTTCCCGCAGCTGCTATGATGGCCGTCGAGATCGTATTACCTGTAATGATCCCGTTGTTCCACAAGGGGGCACCAAAAACATGCAACTCTGGGTTGAGCTTGTCTAATAAAGTGTTTTCTTATGGGATACATTTTTTGATACTGTAGTCACATTTTAACTAATCAATTCACAATCACGAACTGGAAACCTCATTGGGGGCAGTATGAACACAATGTCTGCATATAAAACCACTTGGTTTTATATGTCCTATTTTTATATAATTTTTTTTAGGAATGTTAAGAAACACAACCAGGTAGCAGTTAGAGTAAACATGACATCTGCACATGGGTTGGAAATCCCAATGCCAAGGTGGGAGGTACCTCCATGGGGTAAGAATGAAAGAGAAAAGATCCTGTGGGACTTCTGGATCCAAACTGATAAACTGGTGATGGCTAACCAACCAGACGTGTAGTGGTCGACAAACTCCAGAAGAGAGCAGCTTTTTGACTGAAGATTGAACATTGACGCAGCTATCGCCAGCAAAAGCTATATCAAGAAGAAAGATGACGAGAAGCTGGAGGAGGGTTGAAGGATGAGATGCGGAAGATGTGGATAGTGAAGACAGCAGCGGTGCCAGTGGTAGGAGGAGCATTTGGAGCTGTGTTCTCCAAGCTGGGAGAGTGACTGCAACAGATCCCAGGATCAACATCAAAGAGAGCGCAGTCTTAGGAACAGGAAAAATAAAATACTGCACAGAAGCCATCTAGTAGAGGACCTGAGCTTGAAGAAGGGAACCGCCCACAAATAAATGTAAGATGTAATTATTGTATTTTAATAAATACCAGTGCGTACATATCCCAACTATAGCACCCCCTGAGATTTTTTTCAGGATCCCCTCCTGCAATGCATGAAGATTTCAATTTGGCTCCGTGATTTAGTCTGTTATTACACTACATGAACAACAACAGCAGTTTGGCAATAAAACCATGACTGTCACAGTGATTTGTGTACTTTTAATTATAAAATGAAACAAAAAAAACACAATACAGACATCTTGCTCATGTTGTCTTGTCGAACTGCATAAGAGTTAGTGGCGTAAACAGATCATTGGGCATTTCTCAATATGCATTCTTGTCTGAAATCAACAAGCGGAACTTAAAGGGGAAGAGGAAGGAGTTAAAAGTAAAGTTACGACTTCATTCCTGTGTAACAGAATACAGTTTACATGTTTTCATGTGAGATTGTGGTCCTTCTGGGGACATACTGTACATGTGATCTTCTCACCTCATATAAAGTTATGGTAGATCCCCATTACCCTGAACTGGAATAAGCAGTTATGGATGGATGGATGGATGGATGGATGGATGGATGGATGGATGGATGGATGGATGGATGGAAGGATGGATGGATGGATGGATGGATGGATGGAAGGATGGATGGATGGATAAAGTTTTGGTTTTATTTCACTGTTCTGCTGGGGAAAGCATGTATTTGGATGTTACTCTGACACTTGACCCACCTGACTCATGGTGCAACAGCCCAACCCCCTGAAAGACAGCAGAGGGATCCCCAGGGGCTGATTGGGAAGGTCTCACAGCATATCACAAAAAGCTGAACGTGTTCTCCAGACACTGATCTGAAGAGATCTGTGGGATGCACGTCTAATTTGAGGGGATTGTTACTAATATCCCAGTGGCTGTAATGACTGAGTCGTGTAAATTTACCCATTAATATCATTCTTTATATATAACCTTTGTAAACAAAGGAAAAGCAATGCATGCAACATTAAGAGTTGACTGAGTCCTTATTCATTAAGATGTTGGAGGAAAACCACGAGAAGATGAGACGCAACCAACAAGTTGTTAAAAAATATGTATAAAATGTGGTTAGCCTGTAAATACATCCAGCTGTGATTTGATATATTAGCCTCAGTTTACAGCCTTCATAAATATTAGTGACAAAAACCAACAACGCCTTATAGTCATTTCCAGTATACCTCACCAGTTTCCGTAAACAGTCTTGTTTATTGCTTAATATGTGACAGTCCCACTAAGTGATGTGGGAACAAGTGACGAACTCCACTCCTCCTTTTGCAACAATAGCAGCGTGGCACAGCGACAGCTGCTCCTCAAGCTCGCACACCCCTCTTAATGCAATTATAAATGTTTGGGGAGAAAATAAAAAACAAATTATGAGCACTCAATGGTGGCTAATTTCCCTAGCAGAGAAATATTTTCTCAAAAAACGATGTGGGCTCCTCTTGTTTGGTTTGCCACTGTGGTATTTACTCAAAAGAGCTTGGTAATAATTTCATTATTCCATGAAAGGTATGCAAAATATAATTACTGTCGTATCGTATTTCCACGCAGCGTGGAGGCCTCGGTTTAGAGTTCAGTTAAGTGCTCAAATGGTGGCGTAACCAGACCGGAGGACTTGTGGACTAAATCCAAATTATCTGAGGTATTTACTATCATTACTGATAGTTCAAGCCAGTGTTGTGTTCTAGGGGATTAACACTTTAACATCTTTGAGAGCCGACATGATTCATGTTTACTGCTGGATATTTCAGTGCTACGCTGCAGGGTATGGATTTGTTACCCTTGTGTTGAGCTTTGATTTGACAGTTTAGAATGAAATCACATGTAGCGTAGACTGGACAGCCATAGCCTTCACTTCACAGCTTGTAAAATGGGCCTGCTACTCCTCCCATCCGGAGCATTTTCCACTGGTACATAGTGTACCGGACCAATTGTAACAATACTGCTTCCTGAAAATCAATCAGATTCAGAAAAAACCAGACTAATTCTTTGTACTAAAGATATAAAATAGTTATAATGGCTGGCCAGAGAAATCTAGGGTCCATCACACAGATCCTTTATTGACCTGTACTGCCAACCAGTTTCTTAATTAAAAAGTACAAAACAACTGGTACACACAATTTCATTATTTGTTAGTTTATTGTGTGAGCACTAACTGTAGGAAAATTTTTATAAAAAAAAAAAAAAAAATGTTTTACATTAAGTGCAAATATGAAACCAATAGCCTATGCTTTATATTTGTTGTTGATACCTTATTTAGGCCCGAAACACTGTCAGAAAATGTATATGAGTCCCCTTTAGGGATACTAATAACCTTAGAAAAATCCAAGATGAATGTCAACAGGTAGGATTTTCTTTTGAGATCAACAGGTGATTTTAAATAATGACTTGGTACAAAATTAGTATCCGCGAGAGAAGTCAAGTCCTTCCAGTTATTACTCAGAGTGGGATCAGACATATCCTTTGGATCCCTGAACTCCATATAAATAGACTCAATTATATAAACCCATTGTCTTTAACTGCAACCTAAGACTTCTTAAATTGTTGGCTAACATATAGCAAATAATGTTTAATGATTGGGACCAAATTTGTTTTTGGGAAGTTTTATAGGCATAAAACAAAGACTAGAGCCGGGGTTGTTTGGCTGCAACATAGAATAGAAACTGAACACACATTAGATGGGGAAAACAACGGTATTAAAGCTAACCAACATTAAAACTCTTCAAAAGTAAAAATCCATGCTGTCAACAACAAAAATGGTGATATTTCCCCTGAAGTTCGGCAGATATGCTTTATTAGCTGCATGCTTGATTTTTGGACCCTCGGGTCTTTGTCAGAGCTGGGTCCCGCCTGAGGGAGTTTGTCAATATAGAAAGGTCAAAGCCAACCTGGAGGATGACACGACTGGAGGAGACGGCTGTTCAGCTACCGCCAGGGAAAGTTGCCAACAAGTGAGACGCCATTCCCTGTTGGCCCAGCTAGCAGCTTCAACCATGAATAAAGATAAGGCTCTTTAGATTAGACCCTGTTCTTATCCCTGGATGAAAAACGTGCTGGGCAATGTAAACGCAAGACGTGTTACTGCCTCCACGGTGCCTGAAGCCAGGTTTTGGTGAGGGAACACGACTCAGGAGACGCTATCAAGTTGTTTTATTAAAATATGACGGCCTACTGTCTGTTTGGTTGGCTTCTCTGGCTTCATGAACATCTGAAGAGCTGGCTGATGCAGGAGGTGGAGCAGGTGGCGTGTTCTATAGAAGATGCTATAGATGCTGCCGGCTGTTTAACTACTGTAAGCTTCATCCTCAGACCCTTCGAGACCAACTCTCAGCTGGTCAGTTAACAACATAACAAAACATTATGTTTAAAATAAAAATTCTTATGGACTGTTATAGTAATTATAGCTAGCCATTAACTATAGCTAAGGGCTAATCAATAGAAATGCCTCCAATTATACTGAAATCTGTGGCTTTATATCATTTTGTACCTTATGCGATACAGAAGAAATGACCCACCATACAGTTGTCATGGATGTCAAATCTGGCTATGTAGCCCCAAACCTTTTATTTTTTTCTGCCAAGTTTTAAATATGTTTATTTCTGCTGCAAAGTTGGATATTTTAACAAGTGGATCAATGGAGAATGACTTGCTGTTCGAGTCGGCCCCTGGTGGTCACTTGCGGAATCGCAGCTCCTCTCACTTCCTGGTTTGTGTGAGAAAGCCGGAGGTGTAGCCCCTTGCTTGTTAGTATGAGTCAAATGAGTTCTACTTTTGTTCTTTTGACCGAGCTTTTCAATGGAAAAAATAGTAATAATACAATTTCAGTAAATCCAGTTCTTTAATCAGACAGGCTCTTTAATAGGTTAAAGTAATCCCCTTAGTACTGCAGAGGCTAATGCTTCTCCCTACCCCAGAGCACAGGTCTCCATCTTCTCTAATTATTCTAGCGTTTCCATCTTATTCAGTAAGACAATGCATTTATTGCAGCGTTATGCCTCGGCTTCCTGGCACGCAACACTAGCTGCCTCTGGTCTGCTACTAAAACCCCCGAAGATGCAAGGCTGCAGCTGACACGGAAAGTTCACGGCTTCCAGTCTGCGTGCCGTGTAACTTTTCAACAGCCCCAGGAGCAGATTAGAGACGTCCACTGTGCATTCCTTACCTAATGATTAAATATCAGCCCGTTTATTGTGAGTGTCACTGATTACAACTCCAAGATGTGGTTCTTGGCTACAAACCGGACTTCACTTCGGTGACTTTTTTTTCTTTTCAACCTGATAATTGAGCTTCTTTCAGAAAATGATTTAGCAAGTGTAGTGAGGCGACTGCCTATATTTTGGCAGTTTTTAAAGATATCTATTAAATTTATCACAGTGAATCAAATTTGAATTCTTAATGTCTAAAGACTGTAAAAACAATGGATTAATTTAAATGTTCTTTGATTGAAAGTCTGATTATTTTGATAGGTCTCCTTTCAGTGCTGTTTTTACTATTTCACCAGGATTTGCAAGATTTTAAATCAGAAGATTGTTGCCGTCTACTGATTAACTGTTTATTTGATTGACAGAAGGAACAGTATCCCTTAAAACACATTTTTAGGAACTATATATCTATTCAAAAAATCTGTTGTTGTTCCACAGTTATTTCTGTCTTGGCACCGGTGCCAGACATATTCTGATTAAATGGTCCCCTTTGACTCATAGTTCAGCCTGAGGTATTGGGTTTCACCTAAAATTAGCCTTCATACTCAATTTATTACCTCAATTGAGAGATTTGAAAAGTGCCCGTAACAGCCCCTTTGCTAACGCAGACTAACCTTGGCCAAAGCGTATAATATTGCATTTTAATTCGGCTGCAGGAATTACAAGCAAGGCCAAGGCCATTATATGTCTCACCTTTTAGTTTTCCCCCTGTAACCCAGAGTGGAGGAGCATGCTCGAATATTAAAGGGGTACAAGAGTGTTAGGCAAACACTAAAATCCAAGATAATTTTATTGAGGTAAGGAAACGGCCTCCCCTGTCTGCCAGACGACTTTTTTAACCTAGTTTGGGGGGGGTTCGGTCTTGTGAAAAAGAGGGCAGACATGTACAAATGTTTGAAAAAAACTTCACAATACACGCACACACACACAAACACCCACACACGACTCAAAGTAATTCAGGGTGACATTTTTGTTCACGTGTCTAACATACTCCTGTGTTGGTTGGATCAGGTGGTTGGTGAACATCCAGACAGAAATGTGTTCACGAGTGTACCGTCTGTTAAACATCAGCGGCTCCTGAGTAATATCAACCAAAGCAGCCTGAGAGACGGACACAAATCTGCTGCACGTGATTGTCAACAGTGGTAGAAGCGCTCGAGAAGGTCTCACAGTTTCAGCCATTTGTGGTTGTGATTACTTCTTAACCGCCAGGTAATATATTACCTCGCGGTTAAGAAGTAATCACAACTATGTTAAGTTAAGAAGTAATCACAACTATGCTGTTTTGTACCAAAAAAGAAGATGTGATGCAATCTACTGGGTTCTTCAGTAGCTTCATAATGTATATGCATTTTAAATATGAAATTGCCAAATGATACTCAAATTTGAGGAATTTGGTGGTCATTGTCCAAAAATGGTTAACCTCCTTGTGGCAATAATGGGAAATTCATTACAGAAGAACCTCTGGAGAGCTTTTTATCTGAACTTCATAGCAGTTCTCCCTTGTTGCGGCATCTCCGCCTGGCTCAAGGGGTCGGTGGACCGACCCATTGAGCCACATGCCTTCCTGGCTTTGCTTGAGTACAGGGTACGATGTTACACTTTTGTGGCTCTGTTTATATTTCTTTTGACAGGAAATGGTTTGTGTCAACTGTGGTCAAGTAGATTTGTTGTTACAGTTATCATGAATCCAGAGCAGCAACAACAAGAGGACGGCGGCATACACTTGTAGCTCTGCTCTATCTCACGAACATCGATTGAGGCACGTTGGAATAGCCTCTCAGAACTCCCCATTTCAACGGATCTGCTATACATTTTAAATGTTGAGCAGCTTCATCTTGGTTTGGATTTTGAGACCATGATAAGGATAGTTGCTGCAGGATATCTTGAGTTTAGTACTAGGTATGATGGAAGACAATTCATTTTATTGATATGCACTGTATTTTAATGAAGTTAGCTCAAGTTTCACCATAGTAAAGGATTAATTATTTCTCCCTGCAAATGAAATGACGGGGCTGTAAATTCTGTTTACTGAAGGTGTTGATTTTATAGACCTCTCACATGGTTGTCCTGTTTTCTCCTCTCCTTCCTCTGGATTTTTCTGTCTCTCCGTGCTTTCTCTTCTCCAAACTTTACTTTCCTATCTGTGCTGGAATCATCCACAAGCACTTTGGTTTCTCCGACCTATTCTTAGCTTAAGCTGCGGCTGCTCCAGTAATATTTTTGAAGATTATTATAGTATTCACTAACCCTTTTTCCCCTAAGGCTCCGTTCTAGAGTGTTGGTCCCCCCCACCCCCCTTCTCCCAGCCCTCTCTCTTTCTCTTTCTCTTTCCTCCCCTTCTACCTTTTTCACGACAGCAGTCTTTGGTTGTAAAATAATAGAGCATCAGCCAGCTATAATTTGCAGTCCAAACAGAGCCGACGCTGGCTGACGTTTATTGAAACCTCATCCCCCCGTGTTCCCTTTCCCCCCCAACTCTGTTGCCTCGTGTTTGTACAGACGAGGCCTGAGTCCTGGCCATTGCTTTTAATAATGAGGTCTATGGTCAGTCTTGGCTTTCCCTGGGTAGAGGGGGAAGGTTGGAAAAGAGGGGTAGCTAACTGGGTCTCATTAATCCTAACTAGTGTGCAATGAAGATAATCTTGACCATCAGGATCGTATCTGAAAGTAGTGTAGGCTAGTTAAAACTAAGGTAGTATGGTAGGATACAACAATCTGTTAATGGAAGAGGCTACCTTAGATTTTATAAGACTAAATCAGTGTTTCCCAAACTAATATTGGTTGTATGTAATGGCGCAGTAGTGCTAATATGATCAACATAATTTGGGTTGTCATTTCCATAAACGAGTTGTTTTGAAGTCACAGTCTACACTGATTGATTGATTCCTTTTTTTAAGCCCTGGGTTTGATATTTCAAATCAGAACTGAGTTTAATTAGATGACAGGGAAGACTTATCTTTGGATTTCACAAGGAAAGTGAGGGACTTGGAGATGTGAGTATTTTGGAAATCCAAATTTTCGACAAGTGAGATCGGCTTCCTACTTAAAGCACCCGGCAACGTCCTCCCTTCCCCAACAAACCAGTGACAGTGTCTGTGGACCATGAAGTGAAGGAAAGGGATAATCTTCATCTGAAGAAGGTCAAACTGTGATCAGATGTATACAGTGTACCAAAAAACATTACCCTTGGTTCAGACTGTATTGTGGCCTTTCAAATATGCAAATGACCTGAAAGGATATTTTCATGAATGGACGCAGTGGAACCAGAACTTTGAAAAAACATGTCTTGTTTTTGGTTATTTCTTTGGTGGGGAGGGGATGGGGGGGGGGGGGGGGGTTAAGAGTATCTAGTTTTGAACTCTTAATCTGAAAGTGGAGAAAAGGACGAGACTACACAAATCTAGAAAAAATTTACCTGATTGATTATTTACCCCCCAACGTGAGCTAGTTTAAGATAACAACGATGCTTCCTCAAATGTTCCTTATTCTTTGTGGCACTGTCCCCCAAGTCCTTAAACAAATCTGGATGTGTAAAATTGGCAGATCTTCGCATTGGTTATGACAGAAGTATTAAACAATTGGATTAAACAGCTATGATATAGAAGAGTCTGTAATATATCAGCAATTTAAAAATACAAGAGAATCCTTGTTGGGGAAGGAGACAGGTAGCGAGTGAGAAAAAGAAAGACAGGTGGCTACACAGTGAAATTACACACTAATCTGCTTCTCAGTGTCTAAAGCCCCACTTACTGGAACTCCTGTGGATTTCTCTGGTCAGCGGTCAGCTTAGACAAACTAATCATCACTTTCTATGGACTGAGGTCTGACCGCAGTGCAGCCCAAGAGAAGGCTTTTCAGACTAAAACACGTCAAGCCCAGCTTAATTTTCCGTCGTCGTCACAATCACCACCGCCGGCAGTGCCAAAGTCCGCTGAAAACATTAAGTACTGTATCAATAGCAATTAGTTACATTTCCCTGTTACAATCTGACCGTGCAAAATCGTTGCATTTGCACCCCAGTAAAATGAGGGTTTTAATTAAATAATATTTGGCACGGTGCTAGACTTCGGCCGCAGACAGGAAAAAGAAAAAATCCATACATTTCGGCAGACGTAAAGTAGTATAGAGGTAGCTTGTGTTTCCTCCAACACTGCTTTCCTGGCCAAAAACAATTTTGAGGAGCACAGATGAATGTTTTCATTGTGTTTCTTCTGCTGAGTTGGGCACCAGAATTGGCTTCTGCTGCTCGGTGACTGCACAGACTGGTTCATGAACCCTCATAGGTGATACGGAAGAAGATACCATACACTTAAGGAACTACATGTAAGCAGACCTTGCAAATGCTACATGAAGCCATGGAACATTTTGCACTTTTTATTTTCTTGTTCCATCCCCTTGACCAGATACAATGTTTAATACACACTTTGATGCAAATCTACTTATGGAAAACGCGTTTCTTCTTAACCTTGATGTCATCATTGTCCATTACTGAGATAATCTTTGCTTCTCCAATTAAATCATACATTTACAAAGATATGCATATATGAGTTTCTTTGCTGCCAATTCATAACCCAAGTTGTTTTTTGTTTTTTTTCTTTGTATACTCATTTCATTTGTTAAAGGTTTTTCTCCCACAAGGCGACTTCTGTACTTGTTTCTTTAATATTAGCTCGGGGGTCATGTTCTGGGTCTCTGAAAAGGGCCTAGAGACAATTGTTATTGTAATTGATGCTATATCAATAAAACTGAATTGAATTAAAGCCAAACTGAGGGTAAGCACCAGGAAAAGAAGAAATAACCTCTCAACCCCACCCAAAAATAGCTCCTATAGCAACCTTATGTCATCCTTGTCTGGAGGCACTTCTGATGTTCCTGGGCTCATCTGAGACGAAACTCAGTGGAAACTTGTACATATCGGTGTACCATTTTGGAAGTGATGAATGACGTGCGCTCTGGCCCAAAGACAAAAACGATCATCCTGATTTTTATCAGCAGCAAGTCTCAAAGCCAGGTTCTGAGATGGTGTAGGGTGGAATTCGGGCCCTTGGTGAAAGTAATTTAAATTTCTGCAAAGGCAACATTAATTTAGAAAAGTGAACATTTACAGTGATATCTCCTGGCTGTACCATCACATCTTTTAAAGAGACGGCCATGGCAAGACTAATAGCACAACAACAGCAAGACTAATATGAAAAAAAAACCACTCTGCACACATTACAAAGGGGAAGCTGAGGAGGAAGAGTGTACAGGTACGGGACTCACCTGTCTGCAGAAATGCAAAAATGTATGATTTTTTGTTTTCTTTGGATTGTTAATATTGTCACATTTTTTTCTTGATTTGTCATTGTAAAACTAAACAGTAAATTTAGTTTTGGCCTCTTTCACCCTTTCTGTTACAGCGTCAAGTAGGATATTACACATTTCTATAAAAATGCTAATGTATCTTTAAAAAATGGCGATTTGCTTAAAATATGTTTTGTATGATTGTTCTAATTATTAGAGATAATAATACAGTCCAATCAGACTATCAATAGATGACTTATTGGGATTTCCAGTAAAACAAGTATTTTGTGTTGTGGTATTCAATCCACTGAAGTAAAAAAACAACAACTAAACAATGAAATATGAAGGAAATTGAGAAACATGTCTAAAAAGGACGAGGAAAGAAAGATCTTGGGTTTTTCCTCCTTTGCCTTCACGGATGATTTTAACTTGGAACTCTTTTCCTCTGCTTACTTTTGAATCATTTTTATTTTTCTTAAATCTAGCTGAGTGTGCGTCTACCTAATTTAATCAAAAGTTAGCTCGTAATATATCACGGAAAAGGGTAGAGACGGCGCTCTAGCTCAATCATTTGAGCGTGTGGCGCGTGTACCCAAGGCGTAGTCCACACCGCAGCCGCCCGGCTCTGATTCCAATCTGGGCTCTCTGCTGTATATCATTTCTGCTCTGCACCTCCTTTCCTGTCTACAAACTGTCATCATCTAAAATTGGCCAAAAAATACCTTAAAAAAAAAAAGTTTTTTACCAACTTCCATGTGGATGCATGATTATATTTGACCTGTTTTAGTTCCATTAAAGGAAAATGCTGCAAACGTGTACTTCCCACCCTCGTGCGTGCAAGAACATCTATAAATGCAAAGCCCCACTTTTCCTCCCTATCAGTTGACCTGGATCTACTGTTGGTGTTTTTCTCTCTTGACCGTTCCCTGTCCTTCCTCCGTCTCCAGATCATCAGAGGGGTGAGGAAATTAGATGGGACGTTTCATTAATGTGAAGAAATTTAAAGCTTCAGAGAATGTCAGACCAGTGTGATTGCACAGCGCCAAAAAATCCTCTCTTGGAGCCTTCGTATGTGGACCATCTATGAGACGTGCTGGCAATCTCCAGGGGCTCCAGGGGCCAGACTTGTGGGGCCGCAAGTCTCCCCTCACATTATACAGATCGCATAATCCTCACTGTCTCTGGGATACGAGGGATTTTTGGAGGGAAGAAGGAAGCAGGGCCTATGTAATAGTATCGAAGCTTGGGGAAAGGAGTTAGGAAGAGACAACTAGAGGAAAAAACAAAAGAGGAAAAATCACTGACAGAAAATTATCAAATTAATCTTTGTGAGTGTTAAAGAATTTCTAAACCCTAAGACACAAGTCTGAATTTAACATGTCTTTAAGGTTAGTTGACCATATAAATTAGTCATAACAGTTTCCATTTACTACATATTGGCCGGGTTTCCCAGATCAGTTAAGTAGTTCTTAACAGCGAAAGACTTCTTTCAAACCTTCTTAAGGAGCCTGTGAAAGAAAATCGCGTTTCCCAGAGTTGCTCTTAGCTTAAGTATCTCTTTCATTAAGAAGGAAATGAAAGATGCTGCTGACCCAGTCTTTCCAACCATCTTAGTGAACAAAGACTCACAGATCCAGCCGCGTCAGGCAAATCAATATCACACCAAGCAATGACATATTAAAACAATGCACCCCGCACAAATTTTGATCTATTTTATACTTTAGATTTATATTGTTTAGCATTCATTGGTGACTGCAAAGGGGGAAAAAAAGAAAAATAAGGAATAACAAGTGTGTTCCTGTATATGCTTTATGCGCACAAATAAAACGATCATCATGAATATCATTTATTTGATAATTTGGCTGCTATACAGCATGTTCTCGCTGCAAATCAACCGCGTCACCGTGCGCGAAGCAGAACTGTTTATATGAACGCATTCGTGCGTCAGCACTTCAGTCCCCTGGACGTGCTGTCGGACCGGGCTGTCAGGCAGCCGGGACACCTGCGCCGTGCCCGAGCCCGAGCCCCTATGTGATGACAGGGAAGCAGCAGCTGAAGAACGAGATCCTTTGATGAATCGTTCATACAGTCTCAAATATAATCAATGGTGTCGGTTTATATTAAAGAATCTTTTTGCCCAGAAGAAAAAAGAGCGAAGACAACGACCCATAACTATTTTCTTCTCTTGAAAAAACCCACCTGCAGCATCATTCAGAAGAGGAGGAATACGTGCGAGGCGGGGATGATCTCTGCAATCTGAAGCCCTCTATAATTGTAAAAAGAATTTCACTTATCACGGGTTCTTTTTGGAACATAACCCCTGCGAAAAACCAGGGTTTGCTGTAATTCCACGTTGCGATTTGCGAAACTCGCCTTCTCTTGGCTCATGTTTTTGAACGCACACACACGCCCACCCCGTTTCCTCCCGGTCTCCGTGTGTGGGGAAAAAAAGCCTCACTGTAGCCAGAAATAACGGAGTAACACACCGTTTGGATGAAAAAGGGTCATTGAATTATATTTATCATCTTAATTTTTCATTATAACGCACAGGCAGCAGTGAATTAGTGCGTTAGGCAGCAGTGCTGCGTGTGAAAATGCGCTGATAGTGATCGGTGATCGATTTGTCTGGCATCGATTCATTTGGTTTCAGAACCGTACAGCTGCTCCAAAGAGCGTCTGAAAGAGCGAAACTAAAGGACGGTGTTAAGAAGTCATCTGGGAAACACCCGTATCTTAGGGTTCTCTCTTAGTTCAAACCTTCTTTGAACCTCTCTTAAATCCTTAAGAGAGGTTGGATCTGGGAAACCCGGCCATTGTCATGTGCAGCTCTGAGAACTTCACTCCTGGAGATTCCCTCATTTAATTAACCTCTGCCACACCCTAATGTTATTCACCTGTGCCTCATTGCCTGTTTCTCTATTAACTCGCCACATGGAGCTTCCCTTTGCCAGTCCGTCTTTGTCCCTTGTACCAAGCAGTGTAGCCTTTGTGTTTTGTCTGCCAATGATTCTTGACCTGGTTTGTATTGAGGACTTGCTTCTGCCTCTGTGTTTTGGATTTCTCAGCTTTGATACCTACTTTGTGTACCGACCCTGGACTGTATTAAAGGTTAATTGAGTTTTGTCACTGTGCAGAGTCTTGCAATTTGAGTCCTTTCCCTTCTGCCGCATGACACTTATTCAAGATCATACAGGAATGATTATTATAACTCTTTCTTTAAAGTGCACAAATAAAGAATAGTCAGAAATGCGTTGGTTTGAGCTGGCTTACCTAGTGTGATGGTTGTTACTTTTTTCTTGCCTTTGTTTCTTTAATAATTTCTCGGGGGTCATATTCTGGGTCTCTAAAAAGTGCCAAAAGACAATTTGTTATTGTTTTTTTTTTTTACATACAGTATATCCTATTATTTCTACTATTAACATTGTTCTTTTTTTAAAATATTTTTATCTCGATTTCTTTCCCCATTTTATCCAGTGCTCCTACTTATGACAGTCCTGGGCATTGCTCCCTCTACCAACCCCAGGAGGTCCTGCACTGAGCTCAGGTCTCCTCCTTAACTTGAGGAGTGAACAGGCCGCCTCTTTTCACCAAACAGGGTGGGGCTTCTCCGCCTGGACGTAGCGCGTGGAAGGATCACGTTATTCCGGCCAGATTCAGCCCACCCTGGGTGCCAGAGGGGGCATGTATAGCCCAGGCCTGCTGCATGTTTTTGTGAGGGTAGCTCACATTAGCTAGCCAAGGGAACACGGGGAGAACATGCAAACTCCACACAGAAAGGTCCTTTCACCAACCCCACGCAGGGTGTGGGTGCTGAAGTCATGGGGGAACTTAACACGCAATCAGCGCCCACAGCGTCCCCGGCGGGAATGAACCCAGGACCTTCTTGCTGTGAGACGGCTGCACTACCAGGCACCGTGCCCCCAACTATTAACATTGTTCTCCTATAAGCAGATTTCTATGGACTAGTATGTTTGTGCTTGTTGGGCTCCTTTTCTTTTCATTTATACTCCCAACCACTTGAGCCACATGGCTGCCCTACCTTAGTCTGGTTGTACTGGACTTTTTCTTTTAATTAAATCCCTATTAATTACTTTTTTCCTCTCCACTGATGCATGCATGGAGGATTCAGTTGAATCCGTTGGGTTCTTTATCTCGACTCTTGAATACGAGTGACTAAATTACAATGACCTTGAGAACTGGAACATAATGAAAGTGATTTTGATTGTATTGAACTTGTTTTCTGCATGAAGTGCCTTGAAGTGATGTTTGTTGTGAATTGGCAGTTTACAGATCAAGGTGAACTGAACTGAATTGTTCCATTTCTTCAAGCATTAGTTCATAATTGCATTATGAGAATAACACTAGTATAAATCAGAGGACCAAAAAATCCACTTCTCTACCAAAACCAAAACCGAAACATTGGCTCCTGATCTCGAGTTTTCAAAAAAGCAACCAGATGTTCTGCAACATCTACAATATTCAAAGGTTCAGGGGACAGCTATAGATCCAAAACTCTTTGGCAAAGATGATTAACACTATGTCCATACCAAAGAAAAGACAGAAATACTGCATACAACAAAGATTCTTCATTTCTACTGTGAAGCACGGTGAGGAGTGCAATATGATTTGGGGCTGCACCACTAGGTCAGAATTTGAGTTAGGGAAGTCTCGCTGCCGTTAACTAATCTGTTTCTTTGGTTTATGGTCTAGCTATAATTTGCATTTGAAAACTGTTTTAAACACGTCTTAGAGTAGAACATCAGGACAGCAGTAAATGGCCTGAAGCTACCTTAAGTACACAAGTAAACAAAAGAAAGTTCACACAAGCTCAGGATAATGACCTCTACTCAAAATCAGCCAGATTCTCTGCTATTCTTTCCTTATTTTTTATATATTTTTTTCTTTATTTCACATTTACTAATCTTAATACTCCACCCATTATCTCGAGGTATGTTGCCCTACAACATCTGTAGGGCAGCATTACACGCTGATTATTCTCCATTTATCCCATATCTTAAAGCACAGAAAATGGAAAATGCTTAAAATATAGTTTCAGTTATTTTACAAGCTCAATTTAACTCATAATTAACAATACCGTTTAAAAACCTTTTCTGGGAGTGGAAAAAAGTGCATTCAACAAGTTGCTAAGCTGTCTTTGAAGAAGCGTATTTGGAGGCGTCATTATACTGACTGACAGGTGTCTAAGCTGGTGACTTTCAGATGTGGTGAAGACTGAGTATGCCTGCTGTCCTCTGTGACATTTTTTGCTTCACCTAGTGGGAATTCTTGAGATCAGTGTGAATATATAAACCCAAATTTACCAAGTTTCAATGGATCTCTTAAAAAACCCCTTCCCTTGTTTTGAAAACCTCTTCTAAGCCTCTGTTGGCAAACACAGGTAATAAACACGAGCAGAATTCTTTAAAGTCATTCTGTCACTCGTTTAGGTTTGGTTTTAAAGTAATCTGTAAAGACTAACACAATTGCTCAAATGTCAAAACCGCGTATTGGTTCAATCCTCCAAATCTGGTGAATACTGAATCGAGGCACGGTGACAGAAACAGAACAGCGGGGAAGGTGGAGTTACGGAAACTGCACGAGAATGAAGTGGATACAAAGTTTTGGACAAAGGTTTTGGTGAAATGGGAGGAGGTGTGTGCGTGTATGTGTGTGTGTGTGGTGGGGGCGGAGGGGGGTCTGAGGGCTGGAGAGAGATGGATGAACCCAATTATGCCCCTATTTTCCTTCGTGGCACTGAACCTCAGTCAAGACAGAGAGCAGAAAGAGAGAAGGTAAATAATAGAAATGTGTCGAATGATGGAGGGAGATAATTAAAAAGGTCTGCATTTCTGCACCCGCCGATTGTGGTGTAATTAAGCCATTACAGTCCCACCCCCTAATTTTTTCTCCCTGTAATGATTACAATAAGTGTGAGGGTGAAGGCTTTGGCAAGGGAGCGTTTAAATGCACACTCCATTTGGTTCACTCAGACACATCACAGCAATCATTAATCATGGGCCGTTTTTTACTTCTAAATGACTGCCTGTGCAGGCAGAGGCTTTGGCTTGTTAGCAGAAAGTAATAAAAATGACATGCCATTTTATGGTCATTTCTGTTTAGGAAAAACGCCAGTTTAAAGCAAGAGAGTGAAAAGCTTGCGGCATCTGTTGGGGACAGACATACTATGAGTCACTGTGGTTCAGAAGTGATTCATCATCGATACATATACAGTTGCGCACAGATATGACTAATTCATGTGCATTGATTGAGTTTTGGAGCTGAACTGCTGATGACTAGGTGGTTGGTTTGCCAAAATTATAGCTGCAGTTACCTTCCCTGAGAGACTCTGAGACTAGAAAGATGAACAGTTATTTAATGAATTGGGATTATATGAATTGTCAATTTAGAATATATTGAAATGCATTGGTACGAATGGATTACAAGGGATCGAACTGAAATGAATACTGGATTTAAATCCCCTAAAGACCCCTCCTTCACATGAAATGGACCCTCAAGACCATTTCACCCTTTCCTGACGAAGAACAACGGTCGGATATGGAGGTGCTCATTCTCATTTTCGCTGCTTCGTCGCCGTGAACCGCTCGAATGAGAACTGAAGATTGCAACTGGCTGATGTCGGCAGGACTACATCATCTGGCAAAAGCAGAGATGAAATCCAGAGGTTACCAAGCCGGACCCCCTTTTGGCTGTGCCTAGAAATTCTGTCCATAAGAGTTATGAATTGACATCGACATCATAGGGCAGCCCTAGTGGAACCATCTCCTACCTGGAACGAATTTGACTTACTACCAGCGATGTGAAATAAAGTCTTGTTCTATTTGTAAATGGATCAAATGACCTGTCACAACAGACCCAGTACCCCACACTCCTCGAACACCCCACCCCGAAGATACTCCAAGGTACACAATGGTTCAATGCCTTCTAGTTCACAAAGCACATGTGAACCACTTGTGAAAACATGTATTGCATCTATAGAACCCTCTACAGAGTAAAGACCTTATCCAGTGTTCCAAGATGGAACCCACATTGTTCCTCTTGAATCTGAGATTCATCTGCTCACCAGACACTCCTTACCAAGGCTCCTGCATGAACCTTAGAGAGACTGAAGAGTGTCATCATCTGCGGATCTGTGCTCCTACTCTCACAGATGGCTATTCGTTGTAGGTAGTGGCTGAAAGAACAAGATTTGGGATACAAGTGGCTGAAATTAGTATTCTGTACTTCTCTCTTAGAGATAGGAAAGCGTATAAGGAACTTCCGTCTTTCCTTCTTCTGGTGCCCCGTGGAGGGCTGTCCAGACTTATTTCTTGTCTGCTTCTGTACTCTTGGGTGGCGTGTAGGGATGGGAATCGAGAACCGGTTCTTGTTGAGAACCGGTTCCCAGTGTTTCAATTCCTTGGAATCGTTTGCCTTTTTCGCAAACGACTCCCTTATCAATTCCAGTGGGCGAGAATGACGTCACCAAACACGTTCCGCGACGTGCGCATTCGCGCCCAGCAGGAAAACACAGGGACAAAGCGGCATAAACGCTCGAAAGTTTGGTTACATTTCACCAAAAAGGATGACAACAGGGCGACAATACTTGCAATGTGGATATTTCAACAAAGGGGGGAAACTGTTAGGACTCAGCCGGCTGATGCGCTGGGAGCGCGGAGTCAGCCGGCGTGTGGTAGAAGAGCTGCGCTCTAGGACACGAGGACGTGCGCTCCGTCGGACAGCAGAGCGCGCTTCTGACACAGCTGCAGCGCATCAGCTGATCTATGCGAGAAGTTAAAGAGAAGTCTACCGCAGGCTTCTCCTTTCATCAAGGCAGAGAAGAGTATGACCCAGGCCAGCATAGATGAATGTCACCAAGCAGTGACTAAGTTTGTGGTGTTGAACATGTTACTGGACATTCTTGTGTAATTGCCACAAAATAATTTGTTGTATTTAGTTAATTTCTACAGAAGAATATTTATTTTATTATTATTATTTTATATTAAATACATATTTTATATTACAAATAATTTTGTGGGGACCCCCTGGCACACCATCGAGGAGCCCAAGGCTGGGGGTGTCTTAAGACCTTACTTATATTTTTTTGTTCAAAGATATAAAATTGTTTGTTGTCCTTTTTTCCAAATGAGAATCGACAAGAGAATCGATAAAGAATCTAATCGTTAAACAGAATTGAAAATGGAATCGGAATCGGAAAAATCTTATCAATTCCCATCCCTAGTGGCGTGGAGCCCTTCCTCCACTCTTGGTGCAGTTCAGATAAAGCCTTGTTTACACCTTGCACACACACATATATATACACAGACATACACACCTGCTCACTTACTCACTTACATGCTCACCCCACAGTTTTGGAGACAAATAACTGTAGTGGTCTTGATCAATTTTAGAGACCTGGGATGGTTGCTGTTTTTGTCTGTTCTTTTTTTTTTACGTGTTCTTCTCTCTCTTTCAGATTCCAAATGTTTGCGTGCCTTTCATATGCCCCCCTCATTCACAACCAGCTCACTTTCTTTATTCACCAAAAAATTAAATACATTTTTTTTTTCATAGTTTCATACAATGATGAGAAAACTGGCTCTATAGGTTTGTTGCCTGTTGTTGCTGGTACCTGGTAAAAAAAAGAAAAAAAAAGATGGGAAAGGATGAGAAGTTCAGTCATCTTAGACTCTGAGCTCTGCGAGTTTTCTCACCACGGCTTAGTGTGCTAATAGCCCCACCGGCCAGACAATACTTTATTTCAGTGCTCCCTCCAGATTTATCAATTCTAAACTTGTCAGTGCTGATGCCATATAGGCTACCGATGTGAGGGTTTTTTTTAATGATTTTACAAAATTTGATGCAAACTTCTTATTTTTGGTGCTTTTTTTCATATGAAGGCTGCACAGTGGTTTTGTGGTTAGCACCGTTGCCTCACAGCAAGAACGTTCCTGGTTCAACTCCAAGCAAGAGTATTTTGCATGTTCTACTTGTGGTTGCACGGCTTCTCTCCATGTACTGTACTTCAGCCTCCTCCCACAGTCCAAAAATGTGGACGTAGGTTAATTGATGATTCTGTATTGTCCATAGGTGTGAATGATTGGGTGTGTGTCTCCCCGTGTTTTTGGCATTGCGTCAGAAATGGCATCCAGCGTTAAACCTTTGACAAATTGATGTGTGGACTGCACTGATCCACTGTGGCGACCCCTCTACTTAGAAGGAATTGGCCAAAATAGTAAAGAGAAACATTCTGTTTGTGTAGGCCATTTCGTCTCACAAAATGCTACAAAAACCCTAATGGGACATTATATTGCAGTTAAAGTTTAAGTTTCAAGTCAATAATTCTTAATGTATACTTTTTTTCATACTCTTAATTAGGTTGTTGGAGTGCTTTTGAAACAGGAGCTTCCCATTGTTGACACCAGACGTACTTCCACATGAAATTACTAATAACAAAACAAGTCTAATAAGTCCGAACATTTGTGATGTTTGGCTACAGCTTAGGCAGCTTACAGCCAGGCAAGATGAAATGCGTCATGATCATGATCTTTTAGATCTCTTGAGAAAGACTTGAAGTAATAGTCCAGCCTCCACACCCCTAAACAAAAATAAGTGGGTACAGAGAATGGGTAGATTATTAACACCGTATTTCTAAATGATTCATATCCTCCTCAGTTATTAATGACACAGACTTGACCGCCAATTATGGCAATCAAATAGTTCTTATTATTTCTCATGTTTTTTTTTTTTTTGCATGACTCCACCAGCATTTTGGAGCCAAGTTGTTCTGGTATGTTCCTCAGGTTTAGCTACTGCAACAGATCCTCATTGGGAATCAGGATAGGACTCTGACTTGGCAACTCCAAGTTATTATTGACATGTACTCTGTTCATGGTTCCCTTCAAGGACCCTCTCTGGCATACTGTGGTGCGTTCAAGGACAGCTATGCCCTTGATGCAACACAATGGGTCCACATTGTTCCAACCAGAGTTCTTATTTGCACATTACAGCCATTTCCTTTCATTTGAACTGTATGGTAAAATTAAGTACAAAAAATAAATTAATAGATTCAAAAGAGCATAATAGAGGACATGGTATGTTTTGTTTGACAACTGGTTATAGTTGATGGCTACCTGACTTCACTTTAGTTACTTAGCACTGTCTATACTTCTCAGCTGTGAATAAAGACTTAACAGAGTGTAGTAATTTATATTTTAAAGATGACTCGTGCTTGTATGGTTGTTGTCCTGTTTGTACTACAGCACTGCTGTGATGAGTTTTAGGAAGGGTTTTGGGTTTGAAGCTAAACAAAGCGGTCTATCTTGAACCCAGTTTAAAGATTGGTTACCATGGCTAACCAGAGGACAACAGCTGGATCTTTAGATCTGAACTCACTGACTTCTGGTCGAATGAAACAAGTGATCTTTACCTCAAATGATTTCTGGACCCTTCCAAGTTGACTAACTGGATCAATAGATAATGACATATGAAAGGATTGCTACCAGAGCTGAAATGAAGGCAAGTCAAGCACAATTTGCTCCACCTACCACTTGTCCTTGTGGTTCAAGGCTCCTAGACCCAAAGGCAACTGAAACTAACCTAGAACAGTGCATCACAGTGAAGATCTGCCGGCAGACAAGTTTCAGCTCTCACAGCACTCATGTCATATTGTATCGTGTTTTAGTAGCAAACTTTCAGGGGGATGTTTGGACAGACTTTGCCAGAAAGAATCGCATTAGTTACGATAAACTGAGCCAGCCAAGCTAAAACAGTTAACTTAGTGTTGGGCCACCGCCATGTGTAATTATGAACGTTTATGAACATTTGTGATTATGTGAAATTCGACTTTAAAGCTGGCTCAATCCTCAGTCTGAAATCAGCTTCGAGTTTCACCCAACAGCCATTTTGTTGGGAAATGAAAGAAAAGACTACAAAGCCCAGTGGGCTTTGTTGTAGGTGTGAACAAAGGGCGGTGCCTGAGGCGGCGCTTCACAGCCGCTGGTCTTTCCTGGTCCAGGCTCCGATGACGTCACCGCAGCCCGGAAGACGCGAGATGCGCCCGGATCAGGATTCACCTGGGGATCCGTAACGATCAGCTGTGGCCCCGGAGCGCTGCGCGTTCCCGGCTCTCTCTCTCCTACTAACTTCCTTTCTCTGCTCTGATTCCCTTTCGCCAGGAGGACCCCATCCTCCGGTCAGCTTGTCCAGCCTCAGCCGTGAGCTTCATCCACCGGGATCCGTGACGCCCATGCGCCTCGGTGATAGACGGGAACAGCACTTTCTTACAGTGGACCGACCCGCGCGCCTAGAGGACGCGTCAGTGGATCCGTAGATCCGGGAAGGAAAGCCCGGCCTTTGCACACTGCACCAATGTCTGTCCATTTCAGAGTTGTAAGCAGAGAGGACCAAGAGAGGCCGTCTCAGAC
Source organism: Cololabis saira (assembly GCF_033807715.1). NCBI lineage: Eukaryota > Metazoa > Chordata > Actinopteri > Beloniformes > Belonidae > Cololabis > Cololabis saira. The sequence goes on along the minus strand of NC_084605.1, from coordinate 23,728,741 downwards.
TGAAAAACCCCTGCAGAAAGAGCCACGGGAGACATGAGGCTGTGTTGTTGGGCAATTAATTAGTTATTAAGAGTTTAAAGTTGAATTGTGTTTAATGTTATTTTCTTTTGCATATCCCTGTGTAACGCCGGCAACCACCGGCAGCGCTGTTTGTTTATTTTTGAGGCAACCGTCCTTTGTTCTCCTCCTTTTACTAAACACACGGACACGTTAGTGATTAGACCACGAGGCTTCCTCTCTCTTTGTTAGACCCACCTGACGCCGTATCGCCAGTTATTCGGGGTTTAAACACCGTGTCCGCCGTTCCTCTTTTGTTTCACGTGGCGTGACGTGGGCTGCCATCTTGGCTATAAGCCCACGTGAGTCGACGTTGTTCTGAGACGCATCCACACACACACACATACACACACACACGCGCTCCTATATGATCGGAAGATTTGCATTACATGGTTTATTGTTTTTCCTTTATGTAGTTAACATTTTATTGTTCTTTTTCTTTATAGTTAGTGTTTTGTGTTTTTCTATGTAGTGAGCCATCAGAATTTATCCAAGGTGTCGTTTTTCACCTGTTGACACCTAATGTAAATAAATTCTGATTGATTTAAATGAGAGAAGTTGTTTGTGCTGTTTTGCACGTATTTTGTTACAATTGCTGGTTTGCCGGGGTCCGTGCCGAACTCTGCCCCCTTCAACTATTATTCTGTAGAATAATTCATACTTTGAGACTGATTCTGCTGTTAAAGTTATCATTTTCCTGATTGTCAGGTGGTGCCCTGTTTTGATTAAGTCAATTTGATAAATAATCTACTTTATTAATTATTAATAATTGTTGAAGGACAATTATTAATAACTCTCTTGATAACCTGAACAGCGCCCCCTGCTTGTGGCACAACACTTAGCATAACTGAACTGAGGCGAGTATGTTCAAGTCTGCTTCCAGGACTCCTCACTTGCCCAGATTTGGATAATACAGGTTTGGGCAGGCTCAGTCCAACATGGTGCTGTGCAGTAGGACAAAAAAGAAAAAAGGCCTCTGTGATTGATGTCACAGGAGGTTTGTCCAATTCTTGTTTATATAATATATGGTAATTTATTCCATAAATTGAACAGAAACTTCAGGGGAGAGGGCAAAAGATACAGCTAAAAAAATTGAGCATGTTCTGTTGACATCTTTGGATCAGGAGTTTCATGAATGCACATCCTTGTTTTTACAGATTCGATTTGAAACAAATGTATCATTTCAAATTCGTATTTCCATTTATTAACTTGTGTAACTAAACAAATGACATTTCATACTGTAAGATTTCTTATTTTTGACTTAATCGCTTGGAGAAAACTCACATTTCCCAAGGGAAGGAGGTGGATCTTCAAAAGACAAGAAAAAAAGGTTCACAGTGGTGAGAAGAGTGTAAAAATATTCCTTTTACAATCTAAGTAATCTCGTCATCACTAATCACCTTTTTGTTTAGTAAGCATTTGTCTCTGCCATTAGTCAGAGCACACTGCACAGTTTGAGCTCCTTACATTAAAATGATGACATTATTTTTCTTCATCAAACAAGCTGCAGCTCCGTACCTGCAACCCAACACCGGCCTTTCACCCTCAATCACTCTTCACCACTAACACAGTCAGGACAAATGTGGAGTTTTCTTAAATCTTTATGTAAAGAGACAAAATTTTAAACACTCCATTGACACGAACAAGCACAGCATGATTTATTCTAGACATTATAAATCTTTGCTGATCTTCTCCACACACCCTGTTGAAGAAGTATGTTATCTTTTCACCTTCAATTTGTTTTCTTTCATTTTCCTTTCTTTTGCTTGTGTCATGCGGGACTATTGTTCTTGGATTGAGGGGCTCATACTACTGCAGAGGAGAAGCAGAAAAGGACAAAGAGTGAAAATATTATTGAACCAAATCCCCTTTTCTGTAAATGGCTCAGATCAAAAGATCTACGGGGTTAAGAAATGAGGCGGAATATTCCTGAGAACTGATGACTGCTGAAGTTGAATATTCCAAATTTGGTTACCATTCGTAAAGACGAAGAGACACATGAGTAAAAAAAAAAGAAATATGAGGCAGAAAGGAAATGGGAAGTGGAGAAAGGGAGAAAAACAGGAGACATAATGGGACTCGGGGGAGATGCCAGCTGAAGGTTAAAGACACCAGGTGTACATGATGCTACAGAAGGAGAAGATGTCAGATCAGGGAACAGGACATAAACAGATGAAATAAGCATATGCTTTTTCTAAAACTTGACTCGTTTCCTGCCTTTGGAGAAAAAGAAAATGACAAAACATGATTTTAACCTTAATTATTTTCCTCTTTACAAAGAATTAGTCTGGTTTTCTGGATTCAAGTTGATTTCCAGGAGGGAGTACCAGCGGACGCAGGACAAACTCTGGACGCTATCGGATAGCGTACAACTGATCAGAGAAATGAACCATGTGACATCAGCCACATCAGCTCTTGGACACTGGCTCCTGTAAGGGATTTGTGTGCTTTGGGAAAGAAGAAGAAAGAAAATATATCACTGCACAAACTCGGCTCGAGCAAGTTCTTGGGATCCCTCGCCTAGGTATACACAAACATCAAACTCCTGACATTTGCTTTATTTTGAAATACATTTTGAAATCAGACTCCTGTTTTGGCAAAAAATTACAAAAGTTAAATTAGATTCTGAAATATGTCTCTTCCTTTCTCGGTTATTCATGCTCAACTATGTTACAGTGCAGAAAGATCACCCAAACATTCTAAGAAATGGTGTTAAGCCTGTAAAACAGTGATTGTGACAGCAAATTTTTATCCAGCGTCTAACTGAGCTCTGGATCTGTGAAATCACAGAAATAAATCAGCACCTTTTAAAAATAAGACATAGATATAGACTTGCTTTACTGGTAAAATTTAAATAAAGTGGACAAAACAAAGTGTTTGAATTACTCTTTATGACAGCACCAAAACAGGAGTTTACACTAATAAGGCTTTCTTTGGTAAAATAATGCGTGTGTGTGCGTGCGTGCGTGCGTGCGTGCGTGCGTGTGTTTGCAGCTTGTCTTACAGGCCTATTTAACTGCCATATGGGCTGGTTATTGAGGGAGACAACTTCCCCAGGACAACAGTCACATGTGATTGTGCTGATCAAACCTGGACTTGAGTGCTGCTGTCGCCATTAGCTGGACAGCTGAGATTAATGCTTGGGAACCTGCGACCTCGACCTTTCAAGTGTTTGCTTGACTCGGTACCGGGCTGTGTCAGACACTCTTGGGTTTTAGCGTTGCAGGAGAAACTCAGGTTCTGTCATATCTTTGTCCAAATGGAGATGCTATAAGTAAGGTGAAAAGAAAAAAACTGAATTAAGGCTTCCTGTGTTAACTTGATTGGAAAAATGCTGTCAGAGTGTAGGGTTGGGGTACTTTTTCAGAGCGATAGTTTGAAGCAGGTAAAGAAAACTGATGGATTGATTTACTTTCTCCAGAAGTTACAAGATCACTTGTTAAAAAGCAAAACAAAACAAAAAAAAAGCACTTACGCCTTGGATCCATATGTTTTTGTGCAAAACCTACAGCAACCATTCATGTGCGTTTGTACTCCAGAGCATGCTATTTTTCTCTCATCGTTGCTACTCAGACAGTCGCTGTGCCCGCATCACATGCGTCTTTTCTCTGATTGGTTGTATGCCTATTCAATGACATCTTTCTTTTGCATCTGTTTCCCCTGGAAATCAAAGTTGAATCCAGAGGAACCAGACAAATTCTTCATGCTAAAGAGGAAAATGTTGATGACTGGCCATGCTAGGGTATCAGGTGGTGTCATTTAGGAATGATACATATTTGTACAGAGCCTTAAAGCTTCTTGTACACCAAAAGTAGCAGCAGCACTGCTGTGCTAAGACACCCATTAATTTTGCCTAAAGCTGCTTTAAGACAGTTGGTTGCTGTGCAGAGGACATACAGCACTTGGTGCTGTGATGTAGACCAGTACAACCAACATACAAGGCTTATGAAGTTTCCATTCTTGATGATTACTGGGAAAAATTAACCAAACTGTTTCCTGTACCTGAAGGTCTTTTGCTTTCTCTTGCTGCTTCTTGCTTTCTTTTTCTAACTAGCAGTACTAATAGTGGTGCTAACTAGCAAGGGTCAGATGCATTTTTATTCTGGCAACTGTGCATACAAACAGGGGATTTTGAAGCCTGCCGACAATTGTACAAAGTCTTGCACCTAGCTGTGGTCTGTGGGTCTCCTCGGGTTTGCTGCATGTTGCATTTCAAGAAAGGGCAGGAGTCTTTAAGGAAGATTTTTTTTGAGTGACTCTAACACATGACTTAATATTAATAATAATATTTTTTCCATGTTTATCAAACGATTAAAATGTTTTTCAAACTCTAGACTTTGGATTAGTTTATTCAAAATTGCTTCTTTTTTTTTACCTGTTAAACAAAGGAGGCTTACATTCTTTATACAGGCATTTATTAGGAATGGCATGGACAAGATATTCGGTCTAATATTTAATCACCTTTGCATATTTTTGTAGATTAATATTTTGGGAATTTACTTTGTTTGCCAGCAGTAGAGTTTCCCCATATTTTCCTCCTTGATGCTACTCTGAACTGATCACTGTTAGTGCCATATCTTTATCTACCACAAAACATCTTAATCAATGACCATTTATAAAACTGAATTATTGTTAAAATTTCTATAAATACATGTAGAAGTAGGTGTCGCTACAATTATGTTGACCAATAATAACAATAACATGTATGTGTGTATGTATGTATGTATGTATGTATATATATATATATATATATATATATATATATATATATATATATATATATATATATATATATATACACATACCATATACATATATATACATACACACACACATACATGTTATTGTTATTTTATATATATATATATATATATATATATATATATATATATATATATATATATATATATATATATATATATATATATATATATATATATCAGGGTTCCATATAGCACATGAAACTGTCATTCTTAAGGCTATTTGTTTTTAGTAATTAGTGTTGTGACTACAGTCATAACACTAATAGCAATAGCAAAAACAAAACTTTCTCCGTAGATCACTAAGTCTGATATCCTTAATGGACATTCATTTTTTTCCAGATCCCTCTACAAATTTTCACCTTCTCCACAGTCATTTTCTTTGACTGAGATGGAATTCCTTCGACGTCCCATGTCCACTCCTACACCCAGCTGTTTATTTTACTACAAGTCAGCACGCTTGGGGAAATATTATTCCCCTGATCTCCCAAATGCTATCTTGGTAACTATGGATGGGAGGGCAGGGCCCTAGAAGGGTAAACATCAACATCCAAAGCTGTAGGTCCTGGCTGTTTGACTCCGCCAGCCGTTTAAAGGTTATGGAGTGACGGGAACCTGCAGCAGCTTTTAAACGTGCAGAGTGACGGGCAAACAGAATTAAGACTGAAGCACTTTTCTCAGAGATGACTCAGGGGACTGAGCCGAGTGTCCGTTACGCTAAGTGAAAGGGAAGCACGTCAGCGTCAGTTCCGGTCAAACACCACTTTTTTTGCAGAGTTGCTGAAACCCAGTGATTCTCAAGTTCATATTGGACTATAGCTTTGAGCAGAGTTGTATCGTTTGAGTATAAAACCCTTCATATGACCATGATCTCCTTATACTTCCGATTTTATAGTTGCAATTACATGTAAAAGAAGTCAACTTTCTGTATTTTGTCATTAAAAAAAAAAAATATATATACAAAAATTTGCTGATCCTAATAAGTAGACAAAAGAAAATGTGAAAGGCTGAGAAGTGAGAACTGTTGCTCAATGGTCTGGGTTGATTAAAGGACCTTTTGTAGCCGTTTGATTGCACATGCTGGAAGGCTGGCCAAGAGGGCAGTGTAGCGATCGAGGTGGAATATGACTATGGACCCTGCCAGGGATTGAGTTTCATATTGAGTCATCTATCTTATTTTTTTTAATGTTGAGAGCAAAACTGCACTGAGTTGACATGGTCTCTTTAAATGAAATTGAATCAAATGAGATTTAACCATTTCAGAACAGCCCCTAGTGGAACTGCATGCCCTCACTGGATTTAAAAAGGAAAATCTTTAAGGTTAAGAATTGATTTTTGTGTGATTTTCATTGACTTTATTGAAGTCTGCTTGTTTGTGGACTACCTGCTGCTTTAGTTAAGGTCTGATATCAAATCAGCAATGAATATCATTCTTTGCAAGTCTTTTATTTGCCCTTTCTTTCTTTAAATGAGGCAAAATTGTTCTTTGGATCTCTCAAAAGTATTCTACACATCCGCCTACAAACAGCCATGATGAAAAAGAAGCAGGTAAAGAGGCGGTAAAAGACAAACTAATATATTAATACAGAGTCCAGGGTCACCTCCCTTTTGCCCCGTTGGCACACACACAAACCCACTCACACGAGTTTATACACACAATATTGCACACGGTGGGTAAAGCCAGTTTGGCGTAGTGCCAAAAAGGACCATGAAAGGTTTCTTTATTGACTTATTTAGAATCTTAAACTAAGATAAACAGTCCTGCTTTTCCCCATGCAGCACATAACACAAACACACACAGAACATCGGCACACAAAGTGCTGATTTTCAGAGGAAGAAGTAATATCAATACGTTTGTGTGCAATACAAGTTTTATAAGTTTGATTAATGGAGATATATGGAGGAAAACAAAAATCATCCATGCGCTAAAAATTGTTTATTTTTGTGTGTGTGTGTTGGAGAACTTAAAAATCTCTAACCTTGTCTTTTCAATCTTCTCCATCGGCAACATGAAATCACACACTTGCTATACCTTGGAAATAGGAAGTAGAAACATTAAATTTCCACCAGAACTTTTAGTGTTCTTTATACCAACTAGAAAATCTGACTTCTTAGAATTTTTTTCATTGAATCAATAGTTTTTAAGGTTAATGTCTTTGAGCTCGAATAAAACAAAGGAAGAGTGCAAGAGGAAACCCCAATTGGCTGTTGAAGGCTCGGCCCAGATGTGGCCTGTACGTGGAGTTTTTTGCTTGACCCACATTCAGCTTGGTAGAATTGGCTCTGACTCAAGGTGAGCATGACCGCCTTAAATCAGCCACATATCCACCAGACATGGCCCAGTTCTTCAATTTCTTTAAGCCACGCTGAGCCCTCACCACACTTGCTATTTCCAGTGGCAAAACTAACCTATGTTAACATATTAATTATCAGTACTGAGTCATAAATGCTTAAAGGTATTGTGACATCATTTTTAACATGCTTTTAACACTATTAAAAGTCTTGGCCAACATCCCTCAAATGTGTCTAAAAGAGTGTAACAAGAAAAACTTCACTCTAGTACTCCATTCCTGGCTTTTTATTACAGTGTTTTTTTGCCCCGTGAAAAACGCTTCCTTTTGCCCCTTTCCTGTCAATCATTGCGCCGCTCCTCCTCCAAACCTCCTCCTCCTCCAGCCATACGCTCACAGCGGCGTCGGAGAGTTAAGCCGGGAGCGACAGCAGGGCGAACCAGAGCAAACAATCATAAAAATAAAGGCATGCAAGCAGCAGTGTCCCCTTGTCTTAAGTCCAGTCAGTGGCCGCGGGTCTTTTTAGCAGTTTTCCTCCGGTGATTAGAACAAAAGAGGCTCTAAACAGCTCCGTGTTAAGCCTGATTTATAGTTCCGCGTTAAATCGACGCAGAGCCTACGCCGTAGGGTTCAGCGTACCGAGCGCGTCGCCGCGTAACCCTACGCCGTAGGCTCTGCGTCGGTGTAACGCGGAACCATAAATCAGCCTTTATGGTGCACTGGAGAGGAGAGGAGGCAGGGAGCTGGGTGGAGGGGGCGGTGATTTAGCGGGTCTATACGTAACGACCCGCCAGCAAACCAGATGAGCCGTTTTTGCATAGTTATGCGGAAAATCCCAGAAAGCACACAATACACTGAATGTTAAAAGTTCGTTGTTTTTTGGGTGTAATTGATGTCAAGACACCCAACAAAACACAAAAAATCAAGAAAAATGTGTTTTTCATGTCACAATACCTTTAAAGTAGCCAAGATATGGCATAAATTTGCCTCTATACACACACACACATACATGTATGTATATATATATATATATATATATATATATAGTATACACACACACACACACACACACACACACACACACACAGTATACTGTATATACTAGTGCTGTCAAGCGATTACATTTTTTTGCAATTAATTGATTAATTTAGATCTGTAATCAATTAATCTAAATCTCTTTTTTTTTTTTAATCGCAGAAAAAAAAAATTGCTGAAAAAAAACCCTCAACTAGCAGCGTTTCCTAAACAAGCCCAAACACAGGGACAGACAATCAATGTCCACTTCAAGGTGTGACTAACCATTGTTTTCCACCCACAACTCAAGCACAAGAAGTGTCACGTCTGGGGGTAAGGGGTGGACCCAAACGCAGGAGAGAGAGGGAGGCCGGAGGCAGGAGTTCTCAAAAAACAGGATTTATTAACAAAAACCAAGAACTAAAAGCACTGCAGAGCAGGATTAACAAAAAACCAGGATCATGGAGGAAAAAACTACGAGGAGACATGGAGGTGGAAACAGTACGGTCCGACAGGGAACAAGGGAATGACAAGACCAGATATACTGAGGGGATAACGAGACATGACGAGACACAGGTGCAGACACAATCAGGGCAGATGGGACACAGGCGGGGCAAGACAGAAACTGAAAGCTGGGGGGAACCGCACAAACACAGATTTCATAATAAAGGCAACTCGCAAACAGAAAAAGTAAAGTTGGAGATTAAAAAATAGATTAAGCGATTAAAAAACATAACACGCTAAATATGCCTGTAATTAATTAATCGCAATTAACTAGCTAATTTGACGTCTCTAATATATACATATACATCTGTGCCTATATATTATGTATGTGTGTGTGTATGTGGTTAACACTGTTTGCTAGTGTAAGATCTTCACACAAACTAGCCTGTATTTGTTCCAATTTCAAATGAAAACCACTCTGTATCCACACTAGTGTTTAAACTCTATGTCAGAAAATACCTCCTTCCACATTACAGTTCTGTAAACACGTAAGAAAGGGCCATGAAGGACTCATGCTCGCTAGGCATGTGTGCACAAATGAAAAGGACCATAAACCTCACTGAAATAGCATGTGTTGCAGATTGTTCCTGAAATGGCACATAAAAGCTTCCCTCCTTTGCATGTAGGCTGTCATAGTGTTATTAAATTCAGACTTTGGCTCCATAACAGCAAGGACAAAACCAAGGAATACCAACTGATGCCAAGTCAAGCCAAACATTTCCAAGCAATACAAACAACAGCAAAGTGGAATAGCGCTTTGTGTTCTGTCTTTCATACCATTAAGACCATGTCAGTGCATTATTTTCAGGCTAGGTCATATGATACAGGCTTGATGAAGTAAGACAGATACATGGTAAAACAAATTATTCCAACTATCTCATCGCTGCTTTTACAAACAGAAACATGTTTGCAGTGGATCTGTTTTTTGTGAAGTATGGATGACAAAAGTGATCATAAAAACAGCTTTGAATTTTTAAAACAAAATATTAATGCACCCCAAAGAAGTTTTTATTGTTTGTTTAGCACAGAGAGTCCCCCTATAACTGTATCAAGATTTATGCTTGTTCTGTCTCTTACTTGGTCATTCTCGTTTTCTCATTAAGTCATTACTTTCTGATGTCTCTCCGTCATCACTACTTGTGTCCACTGTAGCTTTGTGAGCCTTTTTTATTTTTATTTTTGTGTGACATAGATTCATGAAGGCTTATGGGGTTGTCGCATTTCACAACCGAGACTGGAGTCTAAATTTACCAGGAGTGGTTTCTGCCTATAGCAGGTAGGCTACAGGAGGCTGCGAGGGGCTAGACGGCATTACCTAAAAGTAATCATACATTCTGCTTATATGAAACTGAAACTGATATTTTTACCATACATTTTTGAGAGAGTTATTGTGAATCCTTAGGCTCCATATTGCATGCTCACTCATAGAGTAACAGTCTGCTTCAGGGATTTCGAAGTGTGATGCGTGTACATGTTTTCATTGTAGCGCACAAGTTGTACAGTGATCTTAAAAAGAAAAAGCTCACACCACGGAGAAAGGGTGGTAGAGTGAAGCTGAACGACTCTCTCCACCACCTAAAACTGGCTTCTGTGAAAAAGGGTGTCAAAGTTAAAAAGGGTGCAACATGCCTCATCTCTTCGGTTGTGCCCTATCTCTGTGACCAGTGTCAGAGATATTGCCCAAAAAAATCCTAGGCAGTTTGGGGAAAATTGGAACGCAATAGGCAGGTCTCCCTATTAGCATGGGTCCATGGTAAAACCTTGGAGGCTGTAACTGCAACACGGCCAACCTCTTCCTTCGTCCTTTCACCACAGAAATTCAAGGTAAGTTCACCAAATTCAATGTTATTGCGGTGTCTGAAACCTGGCTCAACAAAGATAAAGGTTACAATGTGGAAATGGAGGGTTATGAGCTGTTGCATGGATAGGACCCATACAAAATGTGGAGGAGTTGCATTGTATGTGGATGCGGATCTGAGGTGTACCATGATTCCAGTAGAATTACAGTAGACTCAGCCACATTGATAGATAATATATTCACAAATGCACTAGAATGCCACACAACAGCTGGATTACTTTTAAATGATATATCTGATCATCTACCTGTTTTTGGTTTATTTCACCAACTCCTTAAAAAGCAAAGTAACATAAATACATACAAACCCAAACAGACTAGGACCTAAGTACACAGACCTGGAACGAGGTCTATGCTACTGAGGACCCAGACCAAGCCTACGAGGCCTTCCTGAATACCCTACTCAAACTATATGATCAGCACTGCCCACTAATAACCAACTCTTCAGCCGTGAAGAGCCGCAGCAGCTCCGGCTCGGAAGCTGTATGGGGGTCCGTGGGGATGTAGGCGTCTCCATCACGGCGAGAGCGGAGAGCGCCGGTGCGGCTGGCGGAGCGCTGCGGTGCCGTGCAGGCTCTGTTGCCACAGCTACGCCGTAGGGTACGCCGTAGCCTACGCCGTAGGGTACGCCGTAGGCTACTGCCCCCCCTTAAAACCGGCCTCGCTTACAGGTGAATGAGACATGGGGTAGTTTTGCTGTAAATGTGCTGTCCAAAATGTTTAATAATCGTATGCGCGTTCGTGTTTGTGGGGGCGTGGCTTTGGACGGAGCGCTCGTGGGTGGGGGCGGGGGTCGGCGGGGCTTAGAGGAGGCGCCACTTTCAAATCTTGCTAGGTCTCAGAAGTTGCATAGAATAACTTTAATGGCTTAATTAAAAAAGGTAAAGTAAAACCTGCCTATCCAAATCAATTTATAAAAGGTGATAAAACTATACTAGAAACAAAAGAAATAGCAAATGAATTCAATAATTTCTTTGTAAATGTGGGACCAAATCTTGCACGTGAAATTTTGGAACTGAATGACAGTGATGGTTTTAACGAAAGAAACATAAACAGAATCCAAGTTCTATATTTATAAGGAAAGTTCATGAAAATGAAATACTTGAAATTGTTAATAAATTTCAAAATAAAAGGTCCACAGACAACACAGACATTGATATGATGCTTGTCAAAGAAATAATACATAGTGTAGTAATACCATTAACTCATACTGTATTTGTAATTTGTATTTGTAAATGAAAACCGCTAAAGTCATCCCTATTTTTAAAAGTGGAGACAAATTTCAATTTACAAATTATAGACCTATATCTCTGCTTTCACAATTCTCAAAGATTTTAGAAAAACTGTTTGTGGTCAGGTTGGACAATTTAATTGATAAACATAATATACTCAGCAATCAACAGTATGGGTTTAGATCTAACAGGTCAACATCAATTGCTGCCATGGATTTAGTTGAACGGATATCAACAGCAATAAATGATAAGCTATATACAATAAGGGTATTCATAGACCTACGAAAGGCATTCGACACCATTCACCATGGACTGCAGCTAAAGAAATTGGAAAGATATGGTGTCAGAGGAAAAGCAAATAAATGGCTAAAAAGCTACCTCTTGGACAGACTTCAGTATGTCCACATAAATAATGTTGATTCCGATAAGGAACATATTACTTTTGGAGTCCCCCAAGGCTCAGTATTGGGTCCAAAACTTTTTATTTTATATATAAATGATGTTTGTGATGTACTAAAACAAATGAGCTGTCTTGTTCGCTGACGACACCAGTCTGTGTTGTTCAGGAGAAAATCTTGACCAGCTTCTGTACACAGTGCAAAGAGAACTAACGATATTAAAAAAGTGGTCTGATGTCAAAAAAAAAAAATCATTATTTTTGGTAATAGAAAGATTGACAGTGAGGCTAAAATCATGATAAATGAAGTAGAAATAGAACAAGTTTTTGAAAATAAGTTTTTGGGCATAACAATTGACAATAAACTAAATTGGAAATCACATATAAACAACCTAAGGCTAAAACTATCCAGAACCATTGCTGTAATGAACAAAATGAAAACAGTTCTAAACACAAAGTCACTCTATCTGCTATACTGTTCCCTCGTACTCCCACACATCAGCTATTGTGTTGAAGTCTGGGGAAACAACTATAAAACGGAAATAAACCCAATCTATTTACTTCAGAAGAAAGCCATCAGAACTCTTAGCAAGTCTGATTATTATTCGCCTACAAACCCACTGTTTATTGACCTCAAATCCTTAAAATTAATTGATATAGTTGAATTAAACACTGCACTTCTAATGTATAAGGCACACAACCATCTCCTTCCATCCTGTATCCAGAGTCTGTTCCAGGCTAGAGAGAGCCGGTACGACCTGAGAGGCACTGCCATATATAATAGAACCAAAACTAGGATAAATACTAAAGAAAGATGCATATCGGTTACAGGAGTTAAAATATGGAACAGCCTAAATAATGAATTAAAAAACTGTAGTTAAATAAATAAATTTAAAACGATGTATAAATCCAATATAATCGAAAGATACAGAACATTAGTGTGATACAAAACTATATATATATACATACATTGTTGTTGTAATGATAATATTTATATACCAAAAAATTTAATGATTGGTCTTTGGTTTCCATTTGTTTTCACTCTTCTAGAGATTGTTTTTGTTTCCTCTAAGCATTGATTATTTACTTTCTCTGTTAGTTGTTTTTCTGAGATCAATCTTCTGTTTGTTTTTTTTACTTGATTTTTCTGTCATATTTACATTTGTCTTCCTTCTTGTTTTGCATGTGTGTTTACTTTGCGTTTTTTTTTTTGTTGTAGATTGTTTGTCCTTGTTGTATTAGTACAGTAGTAGTACTAAGAAGTAAACAAAGTTAAAAAGGGTAGGCACAATAAGCTTAGGATTCAGCCTACACCTTTTGGTCGGTTTATTCCTTACTTCTTTTTTATTATTTCTTTCCTACAAAAGGAAATTAAATGCAATGTATTTATCAATGGAAACTGATCGACCAAATAAACTACTTCATCTTTCAACTGTTATGTCTCCATTATAGTGACAACTTTTGTAAGATCCAGTGACTTGGGAAAATACTGATCCATAACACTAAGGGCCTGATTTACTAAAGGTTTGCGTGTGTAAAAACGTGTGCAAACTTGACAGCACCCGCAAACCAATGTGCAAGCTGATCTACTAACAGCGTGCAAAGAGGACTGCGCCTCTCAAATGAGCAAAATAGCACACGCTGTTCATTTAGTACTTTTGCCCTGATGAATAATCAATATGGGGCGTACCCGCCAGAAATGCTAAATACTGGGAGGGGAAAATGCAAATATGTCCATTTACCACCCGCAATGATATTTACCAAGCCTGAAAGTTTTTGCGGGGATTGTGATTGCGTCTGTATTTAATACGTTCGAAAGGAAGGTGCTAATCTGCCCAGCATTACGCACCGATGCTTGTTGGTGCCTGATTTGAGGACTGGGGTGGGGATTCTCCACATCCAAAAGGAGAAATATTTTATTTGAATGTTAAATCGAGTATTATTCAGCAAAAGGTTGCCACAGGAGGCACATTCATTTTTTTATTTGTGATAATAAATAAATCACGTGTTTTCATGGAGAAAAAAGTGTTTCTTATTGTGTGCCTGTTCTGCAGTTGTCATACACCGGTGTTGTGCCGTATTCAGCACCCCTGCCGTGAAAAGCACCCCCTCGTCTGACAAAAATGATATTCTCATTCCGTGTCACGTTCTGTTTAGCGTCCAGTTTTGTGTTAATGATTCATGTTTAAATGCGCTCATGGATTCCACAATAGTCATACTTTCCCACAATCACAATCACAGTAACAAAAATCGGGAAAATGGTTATTGATGTCATTAATTAATAGCCTGCTTACTGTGTTGTCTTCCATAATATTTGTAAATATATATAAGATAAACTCCTAAGTATGTGTTTGTGTGAGTGTCTATATATAAATATATTGAAGTGTCAGTGTGTTGTTTTTTTTCTTGGTCTACTTATCATTGAATATACGAGGGGGTGCTCTTCACGGCAGGGGTGCTGAATACGGCACAACAATTTGCCTCTTCCACTAATATCTCTAACTCCAACTCGTCAAATTTCATTTTGCGCTCGCAAAAGACACGCAACACCTCATTTAAATACTGCGGTTTTCACCTGTTATCAATTGCGCACGCAATCTTAGTTGATCACCCGCAAAACACACAACAACAGCACGTGCAAACTTTTTCAGTGCACACGCAATTTAGTACTCTTTATTAATACTCTTTATTTAGGATCTTAGTAAATCGGGCCCTTAGTCGTGCACCACTTCTACCAACAGCAGCCAATGAATACAAGAAGATGCAAAAAAAGACAAAAAGACAAACCAACTGCAACTATTAGATCAATATTAGAGATGAGATGGTTGCTGCATTACTGTTTTATGTGCTAAAAAGACATAAGTTAGTTAAGAAGTGGCGACTTAAACTAAAAGGGGACATTGAGAAAGACGGACTTCATCTCCTGACCGCTATATCAACAGAGTAACACCACCCCCAACTCAGCAGTCTTCTGTGGCTGCGCTGAAGTACCGGGGCCATTCGTGATCAGGAAAATGATGGTCAAGGGCCCTATAAAGCTACCCTGGACTCCTGCTAATGAAAACCTGCCATAAGTTTTTTTTTTTTTCCGTTTGGCTGTTGATGCTGTCTCTTCATTTCGTGTTGTCTTGACGTTAAATCACCCCAAGGGTCGTCACACAGAATAAATCAGTGTATTTTATGTCTGTTGGCATGTTCCGTGATGACCTTTTGGCTGTGTTTGATCTAAATTGATATAAATTGTCCCATAAATAATTTCTGTGACATCATCTCTTTCCTTTCACTCGCTCCCACTTTGATGCGGCCTGCTTTTTATCAATGGGCTCTCCCGGACCGTTTATGAATGGGCGTTGGTGTGCGGGTTTTTGGCATTCACTCTCAGCAAGCTTTTAAAGGCTTCATTTCAGATCTCTGTGTTTACACTTAAAAAACACTACAGCTACCTCAAAAACATCAGCAGATGTCTTAAAGAGGTAAGTGATTTTATTTTTGAAGCCTCTCTAAAAGCAGTGGAATTGAAATTATGGAGATTTTGTGTGCTCCTGGTTTCCAGCTCACTAATTCATGTTTCCAAGATGTGGGCGACCAATCACTTTGTATTTGTGGGTGCTTGCAGCACCCAAGGGAGAAGGATTTCTTCATTATGAAAGAGGGGCCAATCATTGTACTGCATGGCATAAAGGAGATAATCAATAACTGCTGCTGTGAGAATTCTGAAAAGAAGGAGCGATCATATTTCTCCAGTTCTGGCTCCAGTTCTGACTCCAGTTCTGGCTAAGTGGTTAGCACTGCTGCCTTACAGAAAGAAGGTTCCTGGTTCTACTCCAGGGCCCGGGAGAGATCTTTCTGTGTGGAGTTTGCATGTTCTACCCATTGTCTTTGGTTACTCCGGCATCCTTCCACAGTCCAAAAACATCTACATGTATGTCGAGGGTGAATGACAATTCTTAATTGAACATAGGTGAGTGTGAATGGTTGGTTGTCTACCCCCATGCTTGTGGGGTTGCGTCAAGAAGGGCATCCAGTGTAAAATCGGGCCAAATTGACATGCGGACTATGATCCAGTGTGGCAACCCCTCTGCTCAGAGGGATTAAGCCCAAATGGTTCATGATGACTAATTACCCCTTTACTGATACCATAGGACAGGGCTAGGCAATTCCGGTCCTCGAGGGCCGGTGTCCTGCATGTTTTAGATGTTTCTCTGCTTTAACACACCTGATTCTAATTAATCATCATCATCAGCTTGTCATCCAGGGCTGCACAATTCTGTTATTGACACAGGTACTTTTATCACGGTGTGCTGAAGCAG